>NW_021604619.1:991765-1026785 GCF_004785775.1 Grammomys surdaster
TTCTTCTTCTTCTTCTTCTTCTTCTTCTTCTTCTTCTTCTTCTTCTTTTTTTACTAAGCAGAGATGCAGATGAGTTCATTTGATTCAAAAGTGTGCTGAGCATATGCAGGCTGTACAGCCTGTGACTGAAATCCTTCTGGAATTATCTATGGAAACAACCCAGGACTCTCAAGTAAAGCTGTAATTTTGACAATAAGCTAACTTCAAAGGCAAAGCCAGTATTTACTGAGTGAACTGCACCAAGCTTTACGGTACTTCTTTGCAGATCACATCCTCTGAAGAACACTTTGCTACAGACAGCAAAGAGGCTTGCAGAAGAGTGGTCTCTGAAACAGGAGAAGTCAAGAAGCTGTCAGGAGACCACCACCTGAGTAGGGGATTGAATTTGGTTCCATTCATGTTGCCAAAGAGCCTAAGTAAGTGGTATGTGTAGCATCAACCAGAGCTTGGGTAGCTGCCTTGTACCAATTTACCTCAAAAGACCCCATGCAATTGCACTAGGGTCTCTTTATTACAAGTTTGAGCTTGGACCTACTCACCACTCACCTTGATGCAGTAGGACTGGTTGGTGAGACAGCCCAAGCTCTTAGCAGGACAAAGTTTCATAGAAAATGATAAGCAAGCAAAGGGGTTTCTAGCCTGGCATACTTCCGATTAGGGGGCTATTAAGAAATTTTGTTGCCCTTTAACATAACTGGCTAGTGCTGAGAGCCAAACTGTAAAGTTAACTTCTGCTTTCCTCCTGATTGGTGGTTGTTAGGAAGTGAAGTGCTAGGGGCAAGCTTGTTAGAGGGAGTAACCTAGAAACTGGTCTTGTTTAAGAGTAACCTGGGGACTGGTCTTTTTGGGGAGTAGACTGGAAACTGGTGCTAGGTACCAGCCTGTTAGTTAACTCAATTTCGTCCTTAGGTCAGGTTCTCTAAGATGGAATCTGAACCCAAGATCTGGTCTCTCAGCTGGAGCATTGTTGGCAATGAGAGCTTGTGCTGAGCTTCTCAAGGGAAGTGGAAGTAGAGACTTGGTGGCAAATATGACATCCTGGTAATGAGAGTCATGGCTCACTAGCTCCTGATGGATTCTGGTCATGACCTCTAGAAGCTAGTGATTATGGGAGCATCAACAAAATGTATTCCTGGGCTGGTGAGATTCTTGTGAGTGATTTCTCCAGCTATAGAAAGTCTACTTAGGAAGGCATAGATGAGTGAGTGACAATGAATTTTTAGAATGAGGAAAGCCACCAAGAAAGAGCAGGCCATGTCCTTAGCAAGCTGTTATTTAGACATATGTTCCATGGAAAGAATTTCAGATACTCCAGCAAGATAGTGGGGCAGTAGAAAGGAGAAGAATTTCTAGGCTATCCATATTCAATAGAGAAAAAAGTAAGACAATTTCTGTACATTCTAGTTAAGTAACAGGGTGTGGGGAGATCATACATTTTACTTTTCAAGTTAGTTTCCACAAATTCAGTTTTTCTCTTCCTATGCTTTTTATAAACATAGACAAGATCTCACTCAAATGACTTATGCAAACCTCACAAGGGATAACTGACTGCCTAAGAAGGCAATATCAACTGACTAAATAAAAATCCACTCTCTTTCCTCAAGTGGTGCCATTTTTGTATTCATTAATATTTGAAAGAAGCAAAGATTTTGAAGGAATATTTAAGCAATGCTTAAATTTGAGAAGCCATTGCCAGGCATTGCAGCTTATATCTGTAATCCCAGTCCTTGGAAAATTGGGACCAGAGGATTGTAGCAAGTGCAAACCACTTGGACTACACAGCAAGACCCTGTTACAAATATCTTTTAAAAATTAAGAAGCTCCTTAAAACAGTCCTCAGAGCTGGGCATATGTATCTCAGTGAAAGAGCACTGGTTTAGCTTGGGAAAGCTCTTGATTACATCTCCATCCCTTAAATGAATCAAACAATTTCCAAACAACCATTTTTTACAACAATAACATCCATAATTTCCATGATGGTATTGGTCATAAAAGTGATAACAATGCCCTAAGCACTTATCATACATTGGGAATTTTGCTAAGCATATTTGCATATATATATATATATATATATATATATATATATATATATATATGAAAATCATATAATTCATCTGAGTTAGAGAAACCATTTAAACTTCCTCCAGGGCTAGGCAACACTGAACTTGTTTCATCCCTAGCATATCTTGTCTTTTCTATTCTGTTAGCATCGTTATGAACACACATCACTGGGTACCACTTGTATTCCAGCCAATGTGGAGTCAAACTTCATTTCTTCTCATCAAGGATAGTTTCATTCACCATGAGAGGTCTGTGTCCTTCATGTCTTGAGGAGTAACATATGCAAAAAATCTGCAAAATCTATCACACGTCTCTAAAACACTGACACACTGAGAGACATGTGGGGTAAATCCGATTGGCTCAGTTTGGACATCTCCTGGACCTACTTCATCTTTTGGGTTGAATTTCTTCTATGTGTGAATAGCACCACCTGTCTTCTAGGGGTAGAGGAAACATTAAAACTTGGCATGTTAACTACATAAATGACTTAAAACTAGGAAAGGTCTTCACGTAGATGATGACAATGTCCGTTTCCTGGAGTCCACACGGCTGTGTCTTCCACATTCCCTTGGCTCAGATCTCAGATAAGAACAGATTACTCAAAGAATTATTGAAAACCTTTCTTGTCCAGCACTGTGCTGGCCACCTGCAAGAGCTAAAAGAAACAGAATCCTCGATCTCAAGAAAATTATTTGGCCAGCAAAAGCAATAGGCATGACCAAAAATAATAGACGTTCCCCAAATAATAACATTAGAATGTGATAATGAAAATCATGGATGTCATTCCCAGGGAACAGAGAGGAAGAACTAATTCCATCCAGGAGCAGTCAAGACAAGTTCAGAGATGTGCAGTGAGCAAAAACTAGTTAGGATTCCCTAATCCTCCTCATACATTCGCCCAGACAGATGGACAGATGGAGAAGATGACAAGGCAGCCATTCCTCTGGTCCTTAATGAACAAAGCAAGCATAGGCAAGGAACTTCAGAACATCACCTAATCACTGCACACTCACGTTTGCCTGCAAGAAGACTAGAAAGACATCGTGACCAACTATGGAAGGCAACGGTTCCTTGTGGGACACGCATGTTCATGCTTGTGGTTTATAAATCTCATTTATTGATCCAGAGAAAGCTATAACCTTCTGGACCAGGAACTGACAACCAGATGAGCCCCGAGGGAGAAGACATACGGACATGATCCCTTCTTGCAACCATCATTTGCTTTTGCTCTGGTCACTGAAAGTATGTCTTGCATGTGGTATTCGGCTTTAAGCTTCACCAATCAACCAAGAATCCACAGTCCCAGTCATTAATTCCTGCTGCAGTTTCCTTGGCAACCGTGGCCCTGCCAGGAAGCTCACCAACCCACAGTGGGACTGTGTGAAGCCCCGCAGCTCTGTCAGGAACTCTCTGCTTTTAAATAATAGGTGACCACACTGAGATTCTTTCTTGCTCAAATGCCAACCCGAACGCCATCATTTTGTGTGTGTGGTGGGCCTTTCATCTAGGCAGTTCAAAGCAGGGCTGGGTCTTACCTTGCGGAGATGAATGTTATCATTAGTAGCATGTTCTGGAAAGGAACCAGAAATGAGGTGGGGAAATCAAAGGATTCTGCAGCGGAGTGCTGACCTAACCTTTCCTTTCTTTTGCTCCCTCCATTCCTTCCTTTTATGTCTTCCTCATCATTGTCCCCATTTACTCCTCTTATATAATTCTTAAGTGATATCCCTGGCACTCCCTTGCAGTCAATCTTTATAGTTGCCTCTGGAAAGACCAAACTCGAAGGCTGGACTTGACATCATAGACTCCATAGGTTCCTCCATTGACTTTCTAGTCACGTGAGCTAAATATGACTTGTGTCCATATCAGATGCTTGTTACTGACTTCCATTCTGACTTGCTAGCGATCATCTGAATCACTCTTTTCTTTCTTAACATCAATTGCTGATCTTGAAGGGTGTTCCTAATGACATCTCAGTAACAGGAAAGACACAAAACATCCCCAAACAAAAATTAAAACTTTCCAACAAGATCACTTAGGGTAGAGTTCTCCCAAGATTTGTGCTCCCATACCTCTTCAGGGATTGTGTTATGAGATGTCTTTGATTCAGTCTTGGGTGGAATCGGAGGTTCTGCATCTCCAGCAAGCTATCAAGATATACTGCTCCTGGTGGTTGGTATAGAAGACCAGCCTTTGACAAAGGGAGGGCTCTGGCTCTGTATCTGCATCCATACTGTTTCTCTATGTACTGTGTTTGTATGAGAGGGGGAAACACAGGTCCTGTTCTCATACAGATTTTTATAATCAAGAATGCTTCATGGATTCCTTCTAGACATGCAAGGTAGTCAGTATTATATCTATGTTTTCCGGTCAATGACAGAAAACTAATGAGATTTCACAACCAGTTGTTTATACCTAGCAAAGAAAGACTACTCTAGGGGTTGAGAGATGCCAGGGTATTATAGAGGACCTTTGTTGGGCTCCCAGTTGCAATTCCAATTTTAGAGTATCTCATACCCTCTTCTGGCCTCTGTGGGCACTGCACTCACATGCATATGACCAAATGCAGATATGCATGTATATAGATAATTTAAAAATTAATAATACTCCTTTGTAAGACTAACCCAATTTGAATATTATTATTATGAAAGTATAAATTGAATACTATCATTGCAGCAGGTCTTAGAACACATAGAGCAAGTTGCTTTATAGACTCACAAAAGGGTTTTCAGAGACATCTTGTAGGGTTTGTTGTTGTTTCTTTCTTTCTTTTGATTTTTGTTTTTTGTTTGTTTGTTAATAACAAACTCCCAGGAACTCCCACATTCATAGTTAATGAAATGTTACCAATTCGATTGCTACGGGCTGACTTCTTTCCAGACGGACTGCTGGTTACTCATGATGATGAGATAAAGGAGATACCACAGGACAATCTGCCTCCACCTGAACTGGATTGCATGACATCACTTAACCATAGGCATGCTGGGAACGTGAGAATATACTTGTGTTTGGAAGTCTTTGTAATAGTTAATACCCTGAGGTGAGGTCTTCCTGACTAGGCTACACACAAACCCCAATGACAAAGTGTCTTCTGAGAGACAGGCATCTAGGAAGAAGGGCAAGGGAATGTGGTGACAGAGACAGGAGCTACTGCCACCTTCCAGGGGCCATCTGGAGCTTCAGGAACCAGAAAGATTATGAAAGGATTCTCCCCTATATCCTGAGGTAACTCAGTCCTTGAGTTACCTTGGCTTTATATTTCTGACCTCCTGGAGTTTTCACACGACAGCTATTGCTATTTCATGTCACTTATTTTGTTATAATTTGTTGCAGTAGACCCAGGAAACTCATACACAATGCCTTCAAGATTTCCCAACATTTAACATAGTCTAGTTTTGTATGTTTTCCCCCGTCTCTTCAAGCTTCTCAATATTTAACGCAACCTTGCTTTAAATGTTTCCCTGTGTGCCTCACAGCTTCCGGTGGCTAGCTTCTGTTGTCTGGTCTGGTCACTTAGGGGCTGCTTGTAGAGTGGTCCTGAGGATCGAACAACTCCATATTGAGTAAGTAAAATGGTAGTGATTCTCTAGCCAGATTCACTTAGGAAAATCACATGAACTTGCTGCAATTTGAAAGTCTTAAGAGTAAAACTCCATGTAACAAAAGAAATCATCGCAATTCTTTAATGAAAAAGAATAAGGACGTGGACATATTTGAAATTTTAAGACAGTTAACGTTCCAAAACAGATATGTTTATGTAATGATAAAGCCAGTTTCCCAGGTTTGGCCTCAAACTTTCAAGTTTGGTCCATTTAGCTGTAAACCCTCTTGAGAGTTCTACGGCAGGGATCCTGGAAAAGGTATCCATGCTGCATGAAGCACTGCTGCCATCTTGTGGCTGATATGCTCTGCTACACTTGTTTTCTAACTCTTGAATTGACAGTAGGGGTTCAGAATGGAACCCCGTTTTAATATTGAACTTTTGTTCTTCATCAAGTATGGCAGAAAGAGACAGCATCTGCTCTCTTTTCTTTAATTTTTCTTGACTATTGAAGAGAACAATATAACACAGCTGCCAACAATCGGTGGTAATTCACTAGTAGCACTCTCTTTGAAGATGAGAGGACACTGAGAATTTCAATTTGATTTTTATTCCCCTCTCAATCTGTGCTTCCATGGTCTTTAACACGCTGGCTTCTGGAGAAGGAAGATGAGAAGGTCAGAGTTTTAAGAGGCCAACTTGTACCTACCCTTGTACTTGGAGTTTCTTTTATTTGTGCTGCTGTGAGGCCATCTAGCCACCCTCTGGGGAGTCTTTTGTTTGTTTAATTTTCTGTCATCTAGCGTTCTGGTTGCCTAGTGTTCTAGGAAACAGGATTAATAAACCTCCAAGTCACGTTTGATATATAGTCGCCCATATATTAGAATTACTGTTCTCAGATTCCAGCTTACTTTTTCCCTTAGTAGATTTGCCTGGCTGAAACCCTGCAGCATCCTCACTCCCTAGACCATAATAAAATTGCCAGGCACACTAATGCTCAGAGTCGTGGTTGGAGTTCTCAAGGGTGGATGTTCTAGGCCCTACCTCTACCATAACCACTACAGACGTATGGGGAGAATACTTCAGAGCTCTTTAAAATATTCTTTGAAAGACTCATTCCAAGAATGTCTCAAGAAAATAAATGAACCCCACAGACATTGTTCTCAGGTATGAAATTAGTAATTTTAATCAAATATAAGAGATATGACTGGCTAGAGAAATGTATTTGGCTTTACCCGAGATGCTGTTTTGAGCACCTAGTCTCTCAGAGTGAAAGCAGAACACGGGACGGTTTGATGGTTTAGTATGTGTGTCCATTTGTTACTGTATTCTTTGTTCCTGTATTTATTATTGTTGCTATATTTAATAAATGTTTTGTTCATTGATCTGACGAAATAATAGTCAAGAAGCAACTTGAGGGAAGATTTTGTTTCATGGCTGTGGGTGCATAATAGGCAGACAGAGTGGTTCTTAGCTATGGAGGCAGCAGGCATGTGAATCCACTCTCATTGCACCCATCGCCAGGAAGCAGAGATGAAGGCCGATATTCTGCTTGGTGTTCCTTTTACTGCTTTACTCACTCTGGATTCCCAGCCCATGGGATGGAGCTATTAATCCCACAGATGTGAGGAGAAAGACCACTGACCCAATTCGTGACCAAATTAATTAAGACAAGTTTGTTATTTGTTATTTTGCTCGTTTTTTGGGGGGTGTCTAAAAGTCACATACTAGTGAATCCAAGGTTTACATCAACCTGATTCATCTGCTCAGCTTTGTAGTAATGCTAGCCAACACAAAAGAAACTTGTACCTGCCTTCTGCTAAAGAAATATGGAACACCAAGTATGTACAAAGGTAAGAATGGAGACAAAACCCAGTTTCATTCAAAGTTAGAAATAACCATCTGGTAAAGCATATCTCAGTGGAGGCCAACCTCATTCATGTCGTCAAGGCTGCTCAAAAGAAATTGGTTGTAATTTTGGGTGGTTAGGTAGCATTGTGGAGAGTATTTCAGCAAAATATTAGGAGACATAAATCAGATGAAGATATGGGTGGAATTGCCAAAGTTAGCAAATAAAAACACGTGATTCCCAGTTCCATTTTAATTACATTTAAACAACTAATTTACTTAACTGAATTTTGATCCTATATTGTTTGATTCATATTTAATTGGGAGTCATGTATTTGATCTGAAAACCCTAAATTGGAGAAACCAGTGAGCAGCGGGTGAGGGCTGGATGCAGGGAGAACAGGACCACTTTTGAAGAGTTGGGAGGTGAGGGAAAGAGATGGGTAAGCTGGAAATTGTCTTAATAGCAGAGACCTGATCCACTACACTAGAGTTCATCAAGTACACACTCCTGTGTCTATGTGTAAAATTACCCACACTGGAGTAACTGACAGATAACCAGTTATAATCAGAAACAAATATATGTGGCATTTGTTTGAAACACAACCAAAAACAATTCTAAAATCTGAAGACTTCACCCATACTGAAAATAAGGCCAACTCGTGAAAACATTACTAATATTTGCACTAAAATATTACTAATACATGCACTAATATTTATTACATGTGATTACATTATTGTACAATAACAATAATAATTATGCTATCACTACTTAAAATATTGCTGTAATACTATATTATGACATTACTACTTTTTAATTTTATTATTATTACTAACAATATAGCCATATTACCTTTTATAAAATTGTCACAACTTCATGACACCTATTCGTAATGTCCTGTGATCATATTCTCTTCTATTATCCTCTCTTACCTACTTGCCCTCCTACCCAATATCTCTTCCTTGCCAACAAACACCCATTCTACTGTCATGCCTTCTAAGTTTGTGGCTCACTGCACTTAATTAGTGTTATCTGCATAAGCATAGGTAGGAGTTGATTTAATTAAACAAGGGCAACATTCCAGTGGATATCAATAGGGAATATGATTCTTGTCCCTGCCTAAACCTCTCAACCATTAGCCCTCTAGAGCTCCTCGGGATCAGGCCTTCTGGTCCACCCCCATCCTCCTTGATTGAATGTTAATGGGCACAGAGTTGAGCAGGGAGCCATTGCTTCTGTGAGTTCAAGGATGCAGCAGCTAGTCTGTGATCAGAGGACTGCACTCCAGCTTCTCACATGATGCAGTTCCATTCTGCAGCTCAGAGAGTTTGTCCATCTTTCTTCTGCAGTGCGTTCCTCCATCCTTGGCCTCTCGAGGCTTTTATCATAAAGATACAGTAGATTTTGTCAAAGGTATTTCCTGCATCTACTGACATAATCATGTGATTTTTTTTTCTTGAGTCCATTTATATCATAAATTATATTTATTGATGTATGTATGCTGAACTGTCTCTGCATCTCTGGAATGCAATCAATTTGATCCTGTTAGTGTTCTTGATATGTTTTTGTATTTAGTTTGCAAGTATTTTATATAGAACTTTTTTTTAATCTATGTTCATTAGGAAGATGAGTGTATAACTTTCTCTGTTTTTTGTGTCCTTATCTGATTTCGGTAGGAGCATAATACTCGTTTCAGGGAAAAAAGAGTTCAGAAGATTTCCTTCCTTCCGTTTTTCATGGGGTAATTTGAGAAGTTAGTGTTACTTCTGATTTAAAGGTTGGGAGAATTCTACAGTCAATTCATTTATTCCTGGGACTTTTTAAAAGAATTGTATTTTCAGCTTTTTGACACCTTGATACATGTAGACAACATGTCTTGATCATATCTCACACTAGTATAATACTTTCATTGTTCATTGTTGCTGTTGATCTGTTTAAATTTTATCTTTTTTATTTTTAGAATTTAAAATGTAACTACATCATTCCCACTTGGGTTTCTTTCCTCCAGTCCTTCCCATGTATCATAACAGGTTAATCTCTCTAAATTCATGGCCTCTATTTTTTCAGTTCATACATACATACATGCATACATACATATATACATGCATACATTCATAAATACATAAGTACATACACTCTCACACACACACATCTCTAAGTAAACAAATATATCCTGATCAGTTTGTATGCTGGTTATGTATATATGTGCATATGTATGATTTTAGGATTGACCACTTGATATTGGATAACAAATTGAGGGACTCTTCCCTAGAAAAGGCTATTTCTCCTGCTCTCAGCGATCCTTAATTGCCTGTAGGTCTTTGTCTAGGGTTGATGTCCCATAAGATTTTCTCTTTCCACATTTGCATATCTACTGATGTTATTTTAGTCAAGTTTTGACTTTGGATAAAAGTTATATTAAGACTGTCTGCTCTGCCAGGCTCCATTAGGCTGGCCTAAAAAGGAGCAAGCAGGTTAGATCCCTCCTCCCACCATTCACCTGCCTGTCACCTGAAGGCACGGCCAGCTGCCCTGAACTAGCTGCAGGCTGTTCCTCCCTTGCCCAGCTCTATTGTCTGACCACTGCTCTGCCTTCCTCCATCAGGCCTGCCAAACAAGGAAAAACAAAGTTGGCTACACCAAGAATATCCAGTCCAAGGCTGTCCATAGGAGGTATAGTCTACATGGAACACCATGGAAAACCAGATACCTAAAGGCTCTCATAAGAAAACAATAAAAGCCAGGGTAACATGGGAACTTCAGAGCAAAACTATCCCTCTACGATAGCAAGCCAAGGATATCCTAGTACAATGGAAGTACTAGAAAATGACCTAATATCCAACATTAAAGACGATAGAGACCTTTAAAGAAGAAACAAATAAATTCCTTAAAGACATTTAAGAATATACAAATAAGCAGGTGAAGAAATGGAATAAAACATCATGACCTGATAATGAAAGAAGAAGCAATAAAGAAAACACGAGCTGAGGGAATCCTGAGATGGAAAACCTAGGGAAGAGAACAGGAACAACAGACACAAGTATCACCACCAAAATATAAAAGAGGGAAGAGAGAATCTCAAGAATAGAAGATACACTAGAAGAAATGGATATATCCATCAAAGAAAGTGTTAAATCTAAAAAAAAAAAAAAAAATCCTGATATAAAACATCCAGCCAATTTGGGATACTATGAAAAGGCCTAACTTAAGAATAATAGAAATAGAAGGTGAAAAATCCCAGCTCCAAGGACCAGAAAATATTTTCAATAAAATCATAGAGAAAAATTTCCCTAACCTAAAGAAAGAAACATACAAGATGCTTACAGAAAACCAAATAGATCAGACCAAAAAAGAATTCCTCCTGCCACATAAAAATTAAACCTCTAAATATACAGAACAAAGACAGAATATTAAAAGCTACAAAGGGGGAAAAGCCAAGTAACATACAAAGGCAGACTTATCAGAATTACACCTGACCTCTTAACAGAAATTCTAAAAGCTGGGAGGGCCTGGGAAGATGTCTTACAGCCTCTAAAAATCCACAGATACCAACCCAACCTAGACCATTAAAATCATCAAAACTCTCAATTACCATAGATGGATAAAACATGATATTCCAAGACAAAAACAAATTTAAACAATATGTATCCACAAATTCAGCTCTACAGAAAGTATTTGAAGAAAAACTATAGCCCAAATAGGAAAAATACACACAAGGAAACACATGAAATAAATAAGGGAAGCACACACACACACACACACACACACACACACACCACATACACAGAGAGACACTAACACCAACAGCATCAAAATAACAGGAATTAACAATCAATGATCACTAAATCTCTGAACATCATTGAACTCAGTTTACCAATAAAAAGACACAAGACAATAGAATGGGTGTGAAAAAAAGGATCCACCATTCCGCTGATTACAAGAAAAACAACTCAGCAGCAAAGATAGACATTAACTCAGAGTAAAGGGCTGGAGAAAAGTTTGCCAAGCAAATGGACTCAAGAAGCAAGCTGGAGTAACCATTCTAATATATAATAACATAGATTTTCAACCAAAATTAATAAGAGATTTGGAAGGACACTTCGTATTATCAAAGGAAAAATAATCCAAGATGACTTCTCAATACTGAACCCGTATGCCCTAAATTCAAGGGAACCCAGATTTATAAAGGAAACATAACTAAAGCTTAAACTGCACATTGAACCCCATACATTATTAATGGGAGATTTAAATACCCCAACTCTCACCAATGTGGAGGTCATTGAGACAGAAACTAAACAGAAAAATCATGAAGCTAACTGAGGTTATGAATCAATTAACCTAACAAATATCTACAAAACCTATTGCTCAAATACAAAATAACATACCTTCCGTTATATATAAAATCCACTATATAAACAAACTAAAAGAAAAAAAAATCATATGATCGATCATCTCATTAGATGCTGAAAAAGCCTTTGAAAAAAATCCAACACCCCTTCATGTTGACAGTTTTGGGGACATCAGGGATACCTAAACATAATAAAAGCAATATACAACAAGGCAATGGCCAACATTAAATTAAATGGAAAGAAACTTAATAAAATTCCACTAAAATCAAGAACAAGGCAAGGCTGACATTTCTCTCCCCATCTATTCAACACAGTATCTGAAGTTCTAGCTAGAGCAATAAGACAACTAAAGGAGATCAAGGGATAAAAATAGGAAAGGAAGAAATCAAGCATTGCTATTTCAAGATGATAGGATAGTACACATAAGTGACCTCAAAAATTCTACTAGAGATCACTTATAGCTGATAAACACCTTCAGCAATGTGGCTGGATACAAAATCGACTCAAAGAAATGAGTAACCCTCCTTTACACAAAAGATATACAGGCTGAGAAAGAAATTGAGGAAACAACACCCTTTACAATAGCCACAAATAATATAAAATATATATGTGTAATTTTAACCAAGCAAGTGAAAGACCTGCATGACAAGAACATTAAGTCTCTGAGGAAAGAAATTGAAGAAGATAACAGAAGATAGAAAGATCTCCCATGCTCATGGATAGATAGGATTAAAATAGTGTAAATGCCCATCATACCAAAAGCAATTTATAGATTCAATGCAATACCCATCAAAATTCCAACACAATTATTTAGACCTTGAAAGAGAAATCCTCAACTTCATACAGAAAAACAAAAACAACAACAACAAAAAAACCCTAGTATAGGTAAAACAATTCTGTTCAATAAAAGAACTTCTGGAAGTATCACCATCCATGATTTCAAACTATAACATAGAGCAATAGTAATAAAAACTGAATGATATTGGCATAAACTCAGAAATTTTGATCAATGGTATTGAATCAAAGACCCAGAAATAAACTTACCCTTCTATGTACACTTGATATTTGAAAGAAGCTAAAAACCAAACAATGGAAAAAGGAAAGCATCTTCAACAAATGGTGATGTTCTAACTGTATATCTGCACTTAAAAGAATGCATATAGATTTTATAGATTCCCATCTATCACCCTGAACAAAACTCAAGTCCAAGTGGATCAAAGACCTTAACATGAAATCAACACACTAAATCTAATAGAAGAGAAAGCAGGGAACTGCCTTGAACTGACTGACAGAGGAGACAAATTCCTGAGCAGAACACCAAGATCTCAGGCACTGAAATCAACAATTGATAAATGGGACCTCATGAAACTGAAAAGCTTCTACAAGGCTGAAGACTGCATCAATAGGGAAAAATTGCAGCCTACAGACTGGGAAAAATATACATCAACCCTAAATCAGATAGAGGACTGATATCCAAAATATATACAGAACTCAAAAATTTAGCCATCCTCAAATCAAATTAAAAAAATGGGGTACAGAGCTAAACAGAGAATTCCCCACAGAGGAATATTGAATGGCTGAGAATAACTTTAAAAATGTCCAACATCTTTAGTCATCAGAGAAATGCAAATCAAAAATGACCCTGAGATTCCATACCTGTCAGAATGACGAAGACCAAAACTCAATTGATAGCACATGCTGATGTTGATGTGGAGCAAGGGGAACACTCCTCTCTTCTTGGTGGGAGTACAAACTTTGTACTACCACTTTGGAAATCAATTTGGTGGTGTCTCAGAAAACTGGGAATAGTTCTGCCCAAGTACTGAGTGGTGACTCAGCTACACCACTCCTAGGAATATACACACAAGATGCCCCACTATATTACAGGGACACTTGCTTACCTTTGTTCATAGCAGCTTTGTTTGTAATGGGCAGAAACTGGAAACAGTATAGGTGTCCCTCAGCTGAAGAATGGACAAAGGAAATGTGGTACAGCTACACAATAGAATACTATTCAGCTATTAAAGACAAAGATATCATGAAATTTGCAGGCAAATTCATGGAACTTGAGAATATCATACTGAGTGAGGAAAGGCAGACCCAGAAAGACAAGTATGCTATGTATTCACTTATAATTGGACATTAGCCAGAAAGTACAGGACAACCATGCTACAATACAGAGACCCTAAGAAACTGGGTAATAAGGTAGGCCCAAGGGAATACCTGTGAATCTCATTCAGAAGAGGAAACAAAATAGTCATCACAGGTGAATGAAGAGATGGAACTGGGCAGGTGGAAGGGTGAGGAGTGGTATGGGGATATTTATCAGATGTGGTGAAGGGGTGTGGGAGAGGGCTTGGAATGAGAATGAAAGTCAGTGGGAGTCATCTCTGGGTCTAGCTGGAGACCTGCAATAGGGGAGGCTGTGGGCATGAGATTCCTGAGATTCCTACCAGCAGGGGATATAGAGACTGAAGTGGCCACCTCCTGTGCCAGGCAGGACTTCCAGTGAAAGGAGGGGGGACATCAACGCACCCACACAACCTTCATCCTAAAATTTGTCTTGCCTACAGGATGTACGGGGATAAAGATGAGCCAGAGACTGAGGGAACAGCCAACCAATGACCGGCCCAACTTGAGACCCATCCCAAGGGAGAGAGTCAACCTCTGACATTATTAATGACACTCTGTTGTGCTTGCAGACAGGAAGCTAGCATGAGGCTCCTAAGTGACTTCGTCCAGCAGCAGATAGAAACAGATGCAGAGACCCATAGCTAAACATAGGGGGAGCTCAGGGAGTCTTGTGGAAGAGTGAGGGTCAGGATTAAGCAAGCTGGAGGGGTCAAGGAAACCTACAGGGTCAACTAACCTGGCTAACTGGGTATCACAGAGACTGAACTACCAACCAAAGTGCACACAGGGGATGGACCTCCCCCCCCCACACACACACTCATTTGTAGCAGAAGTAGAGTTTGGTCTCCATATGGATCCCCTAACAATTGGAGCAAGGACTGTCTCTGACTCTGTTGCCTGCTATTTGATCTGCTTTCCCTACTTGGATTGCCTAGTTGGGCCCCACTGGGAGAGAAGGTGCTTAGTCCTGCTGGGACTAGATGTCCCAGGGTGGGATGGTACCCAAGGGGGGCTTCCTCTTCTCTGAGGAGAAATGGAGGGTGCAATTGGGGGAAGATTTGTAAAGGGGAGACTGGGAGGAGAGGAGGGAGTGGGGCTGTGATGTAATGAGAATTAAAAAAATAAATTATGAAAAAAATTATATTAACCCAGAAATGTATTTACTCCTTTTCTCCAGTTTAGTGTTTCCAAACTTGATAGGATTTTTAGTGTAAAACCTACAGATTTTTTGAATTTCATTGATACCTATCACGATGCCTCCCCATTCGTCTCTAATTCCATGAATTTTTCCCTTCTTTATCTTTTCTGGTTATTTTAGCTATGGGCTAATCCATAATGTTAATATTTTAAATAACTTTTCCTTTCATTTGTTCTTTTAAAATTTTTATTTTATTAATTCCTGCCATGATCTTAATTATTTCTCTCCATCTGTCACTTTTGGGTTTGCTTGGTGGTCGCTTTGGCCAGGCCTTAACCTGTATCAGTAAATTATGTGAGATGTCCATGATCTTTTCATGTGTGTACTCAGAGCAATAAACTTCCCACATACACTACCTTCATTATGCCTTATATGTTTTCAGTACGCTGTATTTTAACTTTCATTCACTTCTGAGAATTTTTATTTCTAGCTTAATTTTTATTACTGACACGTTCATGATTGAATAACATAGTTTAGGCACCACGACTTTGAGTATTTTCTGTAGTTTCTCTCACGGCTGCTTGCTACCTTTATTCCATTGTGCTCAGATAAACTCCAGCGATTATTTCTGTTTTTCCATATCTCTTGAGGCTTGCTTTTTATTTCAATAGTCATCTATTTTAGAGAAAGCTCCATGGGGTGCTGAGACTAATGTGCGTTCTGTCGAATGTGTCTGGTTAGATTATTCTGTAAATGTTCATCTGATTTATGATGCCTTTCAATTCCAACATTTTGTTTGTTGTTTGTTTACTTATTTTCTATTTATTTTCTGAATGATCTGTCAAATGGTAAAAATGGGGTATTGAAGCCACCAAGTTTTGCTCTGTTGCACTTCCATCTGTGACTTTATATCTGGTAGTATATATTTTATTAAACTAGGCCTAGTAGATCAAGCGTGGCTTACAGAAGTCAAAATATTTTTGTTCCCTTTGAGTGGCTCTACTCAGGATGGAAGTACCATATAGAGAACGGTCACTGTAAGAGGCCCTGATGACTTCCAGCCTAAGGAGATGGTGCCCTGTAAATGGAAGTCACTGAATTGTTCAGGAAGGAAATAACTTACATTTTAGGTCCAGCAAAGCACCTTGAACATCTACAGGTCCAAGATTCTATAATGATCAATTCAACTCCATAATGTAGATTTTATGGCTGATGTAGAATTGAGGGAGAATTGCTGGATTAGAGGCAAGTCAAGTAAGGGTACTTCAAAACCAACTTAAGTTTAAGACCTACGGTAATCTTGGATCTAGCCAGGGGAAGCTTTGGTTTGTCTCCATAACTTATACTGATCCTGAGAGCCATAGGTGATTCATGTACTCATGAAATTGCAAAATGCAGGTCCTGATCAATCATAGGATAGCTAAGAGGAGAAAGGCCTTTGAAATGGGCTGCTTCTCCTATTGCCTATCTCCCATGGTCACTACAGTCACTGAAGCAACATGTGGGAGAACAAGATGGACAAGAATTGCATAAGAATGGCCTGGCTTTGGGTCCTTCCCACCAGGTAAAATGCAGTTCCAGGTCAAGCACAGTCAGTGTTGAGACACTAATTAATTTGCCTTACCTACAAGAAATGCAGGGACAGAGATGGAGTAGAGACTGAGGTAATGGACATCCAATAACTGGTCCAACTTGAAACCCATCCCATGGGCAAGCACTGAGACTATTAATGAGCCTAGCATAACTGTTCTCTGAGAGGTTCCACTCAGCAACTGACTGAAACAGATGCAGAGACTCGGAGCCAAACACTGGACACAGCTCAGGGAAGGACTGAGGGTTCCAGAGGGGATAGGAATTCCACAGGAAGACCAACAGAGTCAATTAACCTGGACCCTTCGGCCCTCAGAGACAGAACCACCAACCAAAGAGCATAAACAGGCTGGCCCTAGGATCCCCACACGTATGTAGCAGGGGATCAGGATGCATCGATCAGGATGTAAAGTGAATAAGTATATTAATGGAAAAATTGTTTATTTTTTGGAGCAGGAACTCGAGCTTGCTGGAGCTTTGATGTTGTCTCCCTCTTTCCCAATCAGTAGTATCTCCTCTTGTTCTTCTGGAATCTAAGCTGTGGAGCTTGCTGTATCAAGCAGGAGTCATAACCATACTTACAGGGTGTTTGTGAGAATCCAGCATAGTCCCATGGGATTGCTTTACATACACATGTAAAGCTTAGCTATTTTAGACATGATTTTGATACCACTGTGTTTATTTTTCCTTATTAAGCGGAAGCCAGTGTAGTCTACAAAAACCTATGCGTATCAAGATGTTATTTTGGTGACTCAGAGTCTGTGCAGACTTATCTTATTTCAGGTAAGCCTACTGTAGGCAAGGTCCTAGAAGCTAGGTAATGGGCCAGAGGGAAAAGACTAAGAGAAAGCCAAGATACTATGACAAGAGGCGCAAAGATTGATTCTTCAATATGTCATAGACCTTGAAACGATTTGCCAAGTGAACAACAGAGTTGTCTCTTTTATTAGCACATTCAAACAGCAGCAGAAAAACAACCTTCGTTTGATTCTTACTGAGATTTATTGTTTTTAATAATACCACTTTTCAGAAGTATAGTCATGTGCTCACTTAAGACAGGCTGACAAAGTGAATACTCATATGTAATGCAAAGTACCTTTCAGGTTGTCTGTTAAGACATAGATAGTGCAGTGACAGGTCAGTCAAATGCCCACAGCAGACAGCAAACCCAAGCCTCCCTTTCCCAATACCTGATTCTCCGTTTGCACCAAAGACCCCACAATGGAAAGCTGGCAAGACATAGAACACAGATGGCTACCAACTGACATGAAAAGTAAATTTTATTAAACATGTTTACATACATGAGTGGGAAGTTCATTTAAAAGCACAGGGGGTTGTTAAGACAAGTGGTCAAAATAGAAAGATACTACCCAATTATAGTTGGTTGATTGTTGGCCACTAAGACAGAACGGAATCTAGTAGAAGTGCACCAATTGCTTCTGTTCTTCCTGCACAGCATGGTGGGTGGTGGTCAATCTGTGCCCTGTGGAATAATGGGCAGGAAATTCTGACATGTGTAAATAATAATAAATGACTCACTTGGTGCAGGCAGTATGTCTATGGATTAAAACCTAGTGTTTACACAGTGTCTACATGTGTTACAGCCCCACAGGAGGAATCTACACCAAAATATTTATTAGAAGGAATTTTGGTCCGTACTATATCACGTTGTCCAGAGGGTAAAAAATAAAGTCCATCTATAGACATTTCACCCCAGACTCACATACTGAGTCTGGCTAAAACCTGCAAAATGTCTATAACCAAAACGGATGGCTTAGATTTCTTGGTTATTTCAGTATTGTAATTAACAAGCAAACTGTACAAGTACATGCAACATACAAGCCAGCCTATGTGGAGCTAACATACAATATTAAATAACCTCTTGTCTCTTTGCTTTTTTTTTTCTTTCTTTTTCATATTTTATTTTATACAAAATGTGCATGCAGCTTTGAACAGCTCCAAGTCATGCTGCTCTAACTGTGAAATCACAAAAGTTGAACGACTCATAAAAGGGAGGGGGGCATATTGATGCAGCTGGAGGACCGGTTGCCTGCAGCACATACACAGAAGGTCACAAGGGAAATCCAAGGCCAAGAAAACCCGAATGAAGAATATGCAAATTGGTATTTGGCTGTATTCTTTTTCTTCCCCCAAAGTAAGATATTGTGCATTTTAAAAAATCAAGCTTTGTGCTTGCAGTGACCTTAAAGAAATGTAAACTGAAATCCAATAAAAACATTAATTTAGTGCAGAGTATGTGAACTGGAATTTCCAGTGCAATATTAAACAGCTCATACTATGCTCTCTCCAGGGCAGATGAGTCTACTCTGGGGCACGGCTGAGAAGCCTGGGCATAGCTGAAAGTGTCTTAGGCTCAAATCCACTCTTAGTCACCATTTTGGGGAGTTGAGAACATAATTTCTACACATGAGCATCTTTTTTTCTTTTCTTTTGTTATCAGGAAGTAAAAGGCATCAAAAAAGGGTTTCCAAAGCACTATTTTGTGGTTAGCCTTCATCCCCAGCCTTAGTTGTAGATTGACTTCAAAGTCTTCCATGCCAAACAATGGAAAACAGAAACAAATTATCTGGAATGCAAACAGATAAGGCTCTTCACTGAAACGTGATTCTGTGACTACTGTTTTGGGTGGTGATTCTTATTGTGGGGGGAGTAGGTGGGAAATTCCACATACAAGACTTGGAAGAACTGTAAACTGGCTGACTGTGATAACTTTCCCTGGCTTCGCCTCGCCCAGATTTTGAAAACTTTTGGGAAAATGCTACAGAGACTGCTTCAGCCCTTTTTGGTATGTTTGGAAAAAGAAAGGAAGGGTCTCTGTGAACGCCACTAATCCTGTTATGACAAAGCAAAGAAAGACAAAGACAAAAAAAAAAAGAAACTAGTGGAAAGAACAAATACAGTGAAGACAGAGAAAGACAGACAATGGGGAAAAAACCCAGCAAACAACAAACAGCAAACAACAAAAGCGCACAGAAGAACTAAAGAGTCTCAAACACCAGGGAAACAACACTGCATGTGGTCTGTGCAGAATCGTGTGAAGTACACCTTTTCACAGAGTGAGAGTTTCCAGTTTGTTCAATTTGGTGTGTGTGTGGACTTGAGGTTTCCTTTTTTTTTTTCTTTTTTCTATTTGTAAGAAGTGTCAGTGGCTCTCACTAGCATGTCGATTCTTACTGCCATTTGATTGACTGCCTTGTTCTGTCATACGAAGCCATGTTTTAAACAACAATTGGGACACATTATCGAAAAACTACTACAGGCAAAACACAAGTTGATTGTCTGTCTCCAACAATGCTCTTGATCATGAAATATCTGGTTCTGATAATTATCCTGAAACGTAGAGTTTGGCTGGAAGGATAGGAGTTTACTATGACCGGATGCAGGGAGGCCCAGACGAACTTTCCAGAGATGATTGGGAAGCCCGGCGGGTCAGGGGAGTGAGTGTGGGATCCACCAGTGAGGACGGAGGGAACAATTTATACCATCCAATCACCATGCTGGACAGATCAAGTTCTTCCAACAAGATTTGAGCCACACCCATAAAGCATTTATGGTCCATTCTTCCATAGTCACCCCAGACAATCACCTGCAGACAGAGAAACACAATGTGAATTTGAACTTCCTTTGTCCACATGTGAGGAGGACATTCTGTCAAAGTGTGGAGTAGGTAAGGTGAAGAAGCAAGAATATCTAAGAAAGCATGCAAACGAATGTCTATATGTGTGTTTATTCATATATATATGTATGGATATATATGCTGATACAAGTGTGTGACTTTGAGCACATTTTCAATGGCTTCTGTGAACAGAGTAAGAGCAGGCTGCATACTTCTTTTACATTATAGACTTGTTGGTGAAGGGCAGATGGAAGACAAATGAAGGTGGTATCTCTCAATGATTTCCTCCACAGTTTTATTTAACCAGGTTAATAGTGAGCAAATGAACTGATGGGCACTTACTAACTACACTGGCGCCAGGCAAGCACTCCAGGACACACATTCTTGGGGTCTGTGTTCTAATCCTGGGGTCATTTATAAAAGCTTGGTACTGAATCATCCCTCTGCTTTGCACATCTAAGAATACAAACCCTCACTTCTCAATGAAAACCAACTTTATTTCTGTGATCTTGAACTATACTTTTTACTATAGAGTTAATGATATTTGGGGCACAAGGTCATTAGAAACGTTGAAAGAGGTTATGTATGGAAGTACCTAAAATAGCTGAGTTATGTGCTTTCTTCTACATTCTTCCATTTTATAGCTCATGTCTGATACTGAGTAATAATCAATCATTCTTATCATTTTGCCATGGTATCTATCTCTATATGTATCTATCATCTATCTATATGTCTGTCTATCTATCTATCTATCTATCTATCTATCATCTATCTATAGCTATCCCTTATCTATCTACCCATCTCTCTATTAATCAACTATTTATCTACTTATCTATCCATCTGTCAATCAATCATCTGTCTGTCCATCTATCAATTGTCTATTATTATCTATGTATCCATCTATCTATAATCATCTGTGTATCTATCATCTATAGATATCTATCTATCATCTATCATCTACCTATACCTATTTCTGTATATATTCAATCATATGTCTGTCCATCAATTTTCTATTATCTATCTATCTATCTGTCTTCTATCATCCATATTTGCCACCAGTATTACCTATTATATAATTATATTATCTATATTATCTATATTCTTTACAGCTATGTATCAAGAAGAGAAAAGCGGTTAAGGTTTGGAGAGGATAGAAACAAGAAGTAAAAGAGAAAGATGTTGAATTTTGTTCCTTTCCACTATATACAGCAGATATTGTTAATGCCATACATACTGTACTATAAATTGACCAGTTTCTAACTTTCTACTCATGGCCAATAATAAGCTAGGCTTTACTGAAAAGATTTTCCTAATGCTATCCACATCTTCAGTGAGCTGACAGATATCACCGCCTCATTAGCCAAGCAAAGATTACTGACCTGAAGAACTTTACCCTGTGGACTTTCATCAAAAACCAGGGACTGCTGATACAAAGGATCGAGAGTTTTCCGTGCAATTCTTGTCTTCTTTTTGGCAATACAGGCTCCATTTTCCAAAAGATATACTTTCACATAGGGAGCTAAACCAAGGTGAGTAGACATATAAGAACATGTTACCTGAATTCTATCTTTATTATTCCAAACCTTACAGAGGATTGGAAATTCTTATTAGATGTATCCTAAACTGCTATGTACATTTCAATCGCTATGATCATCCAACTCCTTACAATCCATCACCACTACTGTGCCTTTCCTCCTGTCAAATAAATGTCCCGTCAATGTCTTGACTCATTTACTTGAGTCAGGGCTGGCATGAAAGTGCAGGTCTACATCTTATACCTCAGTGCTTTTTCTTTTGTAGCTTTAGGTATGCAGAAAAAATATTTAGTATAAGAAATGGCTATAATTATTTTAAAGAATAACAGCGTTTCCCTAGTACTTCTTAACAGAATAATTATACAAAGGAAACCCAGATCCATTTTTATAAAATCAAAGATCGTAGAAAATTGTGTCTTAAGCAATCAAATGACGCAGAATCAAGAATAAGACTCGAATGCATTGTTTTTGCACACTTTTGGCTAAGATCAAACATAAACCCACATGTAACAAAATTATCAAGATTTTCCACTTTTAAGTCTTGCCCAGGGGCTGGAGATATGGCTCAATAGTTAAGAACACACACTACTCTAGCCTCGGACACAGGATCAGTTCCTAGCATCCATATGACAGTTTATAACCATCTGTAATTCCAGCTCCAGGTGGTCCAATATTCTCTTCTGCCCGCTATGAGTGCTGCATGCATGCATATATGTATCACTCACTAAACACATAATGGTTAAAATAAATACACCTTAAAAGAGCCCTGACCAAAACGTTACAACTTTTCCTTACCGGGTGTCGATTTGGAGCCAGGTTTTTGTGTAAGGCTCCGGGCTCTGATAACCTCAACCTCCAACTGACCCTTCTTATCCTCCATCCCGATTTGGATATCGCCTGCAAGTGAAGACAAAACCAAATGTCAGCTTCTACTCAAGTCTGGAGGTCAGAAAAGAAGATGGCTGAAGATTGACCGATGTGGAACTGTTATCTCCGTGATGGGAGATGACTGCTGACAAGAATACGCCTCTCAAATCCACTTTTCTTTCTCAGGCTAAAGTCAATTTGTTAAAGTATTTTACATTTTTTAATCTGGTACTAATCCATGTTTAACTTTTATGATGTTTATTTGCTTCTTGATGAATGTTTTGAGTGCGTGTGTGTGCTGCATGAGTGCGTGCTGTATACCTGCTGCGCTTACGTGCTTACGTACGTGCGTGCGTGCGTGCATGCATGCATGCATGCAACTATCAGAGGACAACTTGCCAGGGTTTGTTTTTCTCTTCTCACCATGTGTATCTTGGGTTGAACCCAGGTTTTCAGTTTGAAAGCAAGTACCTTTTATCAATGGTTCCCATGTCCGTCTTTAGAGATGTGCATGTTAGTTGAAGAATTGCTAACCACAGTATTAAGGTGTTTACAGGATGTATGTACTCTGATGCCGTCTTCCTGCCCTTCTGCTACCTACCATATTAACTCAGCAATGATAAGCTGTAATTGTCTCAATTTTGATATTAAGAGAGAAAGCCACTGGTAATACTTTGGTCACTACTATAACAACTTCATAAACACTGTCCACATGTCAATGTATTTTTGTTGCACTGACACCACAGACCATGAAATGGACAGCACTTTTACCTATTTAAGAAGTCTTCTGTTGATGAAAATATGGGCTATTTGCATTACTGCCATTTGAGGTATAATGAACAGTTTTATCAGAATTGCCATCTGGGTGGGGGTGGCACGTCCATTTAATCCCAGAGCTTGAGAAGCAGAGGCAAGTGACTCTGAGTTCAAGTACAGCCTGGTCTACAGAGTGAGTTCCAGGACAACCAGGGCTACACAGAGAAAACTTATCTTGAAACAAAACCCCAAAACAATAATAAAAAAGAATTATCAAATACCTTTTTGGTTATGCCCTGAATAATAAACTTCCAGATTGTAAGTATATAGATCTAACTATACAGTCAGTCAAAATGCTCACACATGTCACCAAGTGTCCATTATTAAGCTGTGCCCATTCAAAAGTTCCACATGTATTGTCAAATGTTCAATATAAAGACTGTGCCTATGTGTCCTATCAGCAGATGTCTTTCCATTTCTCACACTAACAGATATTAGTTTAGAAATAGGTAGTTTTGTCACAGTGGTGGTAAAAGGTGCATTTCATTTATTCCTAGGGAAGTTGGGTTTTTGAGGTTCAAGCACATCCTGATATAAAACCCCACATTATCATCTAGATTGAGTTAGAGAGAGACCTGGTCTTTTTATGTCTTAGAAGTTCTGGCTTCAGAATGTTCATGTCTCTTGTATTCATGGTTTTTAAATTCATTTGTGAAACTATTTGGAACTATTTCTCCAAGGTTTTAGTGGGGGTCATGTTAAGCAATAACGGCTACGATTCCACTTGGGAATGCCCTGACTTCCATTTCTCCACATATACTTTGTTAGGTGATATTTTTTTGATGACTTCATAACTGTTTATCTTAAATAAAATTCCATATGTTAAATGTTTGTATAAATGGTACCATTAAGCAATTTCTTCCATATTCTAGTAACAAATTTTCGTGTGTGTGTGTGTGTGTGTGTGTGTGTGTATACATGTTCACAGAGGCCAGAAGAAGGAAGACAGGAAATCCCATTAAGATAGAGATGCTGTGTGAGTGTGAGCAACCAGATTGGATTCTGGATGGAGCTGGATTCTCTTCAAGGGTAGTGCTTGTTCTTAGTCACTAAGCCATCTCCCCAGACCCCTATCTAAATTTTTATTTTGTGAATGTCATATTTAATTTACTTACCCTTGATTGAGGTTACTGCCTTATTCTATTTCGAACTGTTACAAAGCATGCAGCAGAGAAGTTCCCAAGAATAGATAGCTGAAGTTGTATTGTTGAGTTACAGTATATAAACATTTTCATTTTTGCTAGAGGCCACCATATTATGCCAGTCAATGATGTACTTCTCCGAGCACTATATGACATTGGAATGTAGGGACCAACACAAAGTGTATATTGTATAGCTATAGGTCACCCCTAAATAGTTGTCTTTTTAAAAAACTGAATTAATGTAAGATTTCACCAAATATGTTCTTACATGGTGATATAAATATATTTCTTCTTGATTGATGTAGTTAATTACATTCCTTTTCGGTCATTACATCAGCCATGCACTTGTAGGAAAATGTTAGTTGTGTTATCATTACTTTTAATATTACTGGGTTTGTGTTGCTTGGATTCATGGGGACTTTTGAAAGTATGGGTTCAGGAGGAAAACTGAAGTTGGGATGTGCTGTGTGATGGAAGAATGTACTTAAAAAAAAAACAGTTTCAGTTTGAGAAATTCACTGAATTTTAAAATATGGCTTCTACTATACACACTCTTCCTGAGCTCTGGATCAATGCTTATACATATATACAAACCTACATATGTCATACATGCATGCATGCATGCATAATACATACATACATAACCGATGGTATATGTATGTTATTTTCCTTTCCTTATCTTCCTATTCATTCTTTTTATTCTCCTCTGGATGAGGTCTTATGGCTTATGGTTTAGTTAATAAATTCCCTCATCCCTAACCTTCCTTGAATAATGCAATCTTTCAATTATTTTAATTATATTAATCAGTTCTAGAAAACTCAGTTTTTTTCATAACTCTTCATTATCTCTTATACTTCTCAGCCTTATTCTTTTGGCTCTTTGAGCTTTATAATCATTTGAAGATTTTTAGTTTGCATATTTGCATCTTCAGGTGTGCATGCCCTATTTAGGAGTGTCTGTGAGGTCATATGAAGCTATTGGAACCCCTGGAGTACATAGTTACAGCCATTTGATATGGGTGTTATGAAATAGGGTCCTTTGGGAGATCAGCGAGTGTTAACCCTGCCATCTCCCTATCTTCCTTCAGTCTAACTATTTAACTTTAATATATGGGCTCAGTTTGAGTTGGTTTCTATTTTCTACTGCTTTTGTGTTTAAAATAAACGTCTCCCCACCCTTTTTTTTTTTTGGACTGGTTATCTGTGATTGTATTTACAATATTGTTTTTAGGGAAAAACAAGATGTTATTGGGCTTGTCATTTGCTTCAGAAATACTTTACTTTTATTTCTATAAACTGCTGTATCCCTATAAACTGCATGCAATCTCTGATCGCTTTGAAGAGTAAATTAGGTGATTCTAATTTCTTACTCCTAGAGATCCCCCATATACATCCAGCTTAGCTATGTTTTCAAAGTAGATATAGACCATTTAATCTGAACTGTGAACAAGGGTTGGTAACCAGGTTGACTCATATTAACCTCCAATTCATGTCCGAAAAAATAATTATTGTTCTAGGAACCTGGCTTTCAGGTATACAGCTAGCTATGGATTTGGTGTGAGTCCTGCTTCATCTGTGATGAAGCCATATAGCCATAATTCTTTCAAGCATTTATTTTTTATTTTGTTCTTTAAGCTTGTATCTTGTGAATCATAACATATAGCTGGGTTGTGTGATCCTTCAGTGTCATTCATACTTTATGTGTGAGAACAGTAATACCTTTTCTCATTTGTAGTACTACTATGTAATTTTTTTTTCTTTTTTTTTTTTATTGGATGATTTATTTACATTTCCTATGTTGTCCCCTTACCCCATCCCCCACCACCCCCTCAGAACCCCCAATCCCCTCGCCCCTCCTCCTTCTTCTCTGTGGATGTAACCTCTATCTACACCCCCCCACTCCCACCTCCCCACCCTCAAAATTCCCACCCCCTGGGGCATCCAGCCTTCATGAGGTCAAGGTTCTCTTCTTCCACCTATGCCCAGCAGGGCCCTCCACTTTTACATATTCAGCTGAAGCCCTGGATTCCCCCCCTAAGTGCTCCCAGGCTGGTGGTTTAGACCCTGGGAGCTGTGGTTGGTTGGTATTGTTGCTCTCCTCATGGTGCCACAAACCCTTTCAGCTCCTTCAGTCTTCACTCTAACTCCTCCATTGAGAACCCCATGATCAGTTCAATGGCTAGTTGTGAGCATCTGCCTCTGAATATGTCTGACTCTTGAAGGCCTCTGAGGAGATATCCATATCAGGCTCTTATCAGCATGCACTTCCTGTCTTCCACATCAGCATCTACCTTTGGTGATTGCACATGGGATAGATACTCAGGTGGGGTGGTCTTGAGACGGCCCCTCCTTCAGTTTCTGTCCCTCACTTTGTCTCCATATTTGCTCCCTTGAGTATTTTGTTGCTCCTTCTAAGAAGGACCGAATCACCCTCACTTGGTCTTCCTTCTTTATGGGCTTCATGTGGCCTGTGAGTTGCATCTTGGGCATTTCAAGGTTCTAGGCTAATATCCAATAATCAGTGAGTGAATACCATGTGTCTTCTTTTGTGATTGGCTTACCTCACTCAGGATGATAATTTCTAGTTCCATCCATTTACCTAGGAACCTCTCGAATTCATTGTTTTTAATAGCTGAGTAATACTCCATTGTGTAAATATACCACATTTTTTGAATCCATTCCTCAGTTGAAGGACATCTGGGTTCTTTCCAGCTCCTGGCTATTATAAATAAGGCTGCTATGAACATAGTTGAGCATATGTCCTTGTTATATGTTCGAGCATCTTCTGGGTATATGCCTAGGAGTGGTATAGCTGGATCCAATTTTAAATGACCTTGTCAACCATAAAACTGCAGAAGAATAATCCTTACCCATGGCTGGTGTGGCAAGGGTTTGACGGCCAACAAGCTGGGCTGGCCCCAATCCATCAAGGAAATCACTGAATTGACTGTCAGGTCCTACTCGAACTCCAGGAAATATTAAGCTACAGCAAACACATAAGAACAAAACCAAATTAGACTTCTTGCTAGTTTCTTTTTAAGTAGTTCTGATCAGCAGACACATACCCCTGTTGGTAGCTGGTTTACTGTTTATTCATGTTACCTACGAGGCAAGCATATAAAGCTCAACATTTCAGTTGATTGAGAGGAAGGAGTTTTATTATCAGAATCCATCTAGGACAGACAGAAAAGTAACATGATTTTCTGAAGATGGCCTATCATATTGCATGGTCTGCTATGGGAGAACTTATTTGCAAGGTTTTCAGAAATTTTTATCACATAATTGATTCTTGTTATTGTCTTTCCCGCTATTATTGAATAGTGTAATGATCTCTAGGCATTAGCCCACTCTATTGAGCAGAGTTTCTGCAGATCAGTGAAGCTGTATTATCTTGTAGCAAAGCTATGTAGACAAATAAATGATTTCTTAATTCCTAATAATCATTCTATAGAATTCCCAAATTTATACTAGTAGTTTTGGGCCCTCTATAGAAAGGGCTGGAAAGAGGGCTCTGTGTCATGGGCTAATTGCATTAGGATAGAAAGCAGGTTTGGATCAAATTTATGATCAGGCAAAATATTCCTTCTAGGCTGGTTGTAAAAACCATTATCTGATAACTAAATGTCATAAACTGGGATTGGACTATTTATTGTAAACACAAGGATAAAAGATAAAATATTGACTGGATTTATCTATATAAAACTTGAGTGCTAATGAGACTCAAGGCAGAAGATTTGCCTCTTGACAAAACCATGCTAATTTATGACGTCCGAATTATTGTTTTAAACTCTTAATGAACCTTTGGAGCCAGTGGTAGAAAATGAATGTTTAATTAGACAACTAGTCTTAATGGAAACACATGTAAACGTCTCTGTTGCTGCGTTTTATTCGATTTATGATTTGAATTTATGCTTGAAACTTGTGAACTCCTGAGGGGGGAAAGTCTCTTGGACTACCTCACGATCATGTGTCCCGGGAAGATATAAGAATTAAGCATCACAATAGGAAGTACTTTCCCTTCTCTCTCTCTCTCTCTCTCTCTCTCTCTCTCTCTCTCTCTCTCTCTCTCTCTCTCTCAGAAATAAAGATTCAATTCCCTTTTCAAAATAAGTGCTTCTTTCTGCAAGCATGATTTCCTCTAGCTGACAGGAAGTTAATGAACTCCCAGCCTTGTACTCCAATGACTGACCAGCAGGTGGGAAATCACTTAATCCCCTGCTGTTAACCCTCAGGTGTTAAACTCCAAAGCCAGCAGGCTTTTAACCACAGAATAAGCAAGAAAATATTCAGTATTTCACAAGCTATCAGCTTCTAGCATCCAGTACAGTTAGAAAGTTTCCTACAAAGCCTGAGACGGTTAGCGGTTTGTCCTTGGTCCAATACATTGTCTTGGTCCTGACAAGAGCAGGCTTCTGGCAGTTTATAATGTCACTTTAAGGCCTGAGGCTCCCTTCATAAAGACTGTTACAGTTTATAATATGTCAACTTTTTCTAGATACTTGTAATTTAATCTTATTAACTACACATGTTTACTCATGAACATTTTAAACAACTGCTAGTATATTTAATAATAGGATAGTACAACCTCTTAGAGAGAATACGTTTAATGTCTTCCATTTTGAAAATTTGTATTTATTATTACTACTGTGTGCATGATATAAGGTGTGTGTGTGTGTGTGCATACAAAGTGATGCACCTGCCATGGCTTTGTATAGAGGTCAGAAGTCAACCTTTAGAAACCAGTTGTCTCCCTTCATTTTTAAGTGGGTTCTGGGCATCAAAATATGGTCATTAGGCACAACCTTTACCTAGGAAGCTATTTTGCAAACCCTAATTTATTCAGATTCAAGGTGGTAAAAATGCTAGTGGCTGGGTAATTATGAAAAACTTTTGTTTCATCTCTTGTAACCTACTAAGAAAATATAGTGGTTACTTAGAAGAAGCATTTCTTCCTAGAGAGTCCAGTTTTAACCCCCAAAATCTTAAACTTAGAAAAAAATGCAGATTTTGTTAAGTAACCACACAAATTAGTAAAAGTACTCATAAAGAAACAGAAAAAGTCTCTATACTTTCAGAATTAATCAATTTTAGAACGAAAAAACTTTAATTAGAAAAATGAGGTAGAGTCTTCCCACCCTCGCCATGATAAGATAGAAATGAATTAGTGACATTTTAAAAAAACAGGAAAATGTAAGTTTCCTATGTGTAAAAATGAGTCAGGCTTACAACAGCATACAGCTCAGAATAGTTTAGAGAGAAATTGGGAACTCAGAAATCAGTTTCTTGCTTCTAAATTTTCATTCAGGTGCTTCTGGTGGCAGAGCCAGGCCGTATGCTTCCTATATGAAAGAATTCATTAAATGTGGCATTTCTATCCTATCTGTTCAGTGAAGGACCTCGTTTTATTCCTTTGACAGATTTGAACAGGTGCAGGGATATGTCTGCAGGTGTTTCCAGGATGTCAGGTTGGTTTGAAACAGGTGGGGAAACTCCTGGGCACATTAATTGATGACTCAGAAGAAGTCCTCAAGAACCCATACTTCAAGGCCACATTCAGCAAGACGTCACATCACTTACTTTCCTTCCGAGCTGTAACTGTTGATGCTGCCATCCGTGGACTCCCGGCTTGGCTGTCTCACCATCTTCCGCATTTCAGCCGCCATTCCTGTTTCCGTACTCCGCTGGATGGTGCTTTTTAACTTCTTGTGGCCCGACTCTGTTGGGAGAGAATGGAAACAAGAACCAGGTTTTATTTTAGCCAGTTATTATTTTTTTCTCACCTGAATAGCCATTGGCTCTGCAAAAGCTATAGTTACTTTTCGTTAGCATTAAATGTTTTAATAAGAACAGCTGTGGTTGAAGAGAATATGATTAACTGTCTTCCCAAAGAGTACTTTCATTAAGAGGTTAGCGGTAGGTATGGCAGGCCATGGCTCCAGGAATGGCCCGGGTCTCTGAGAACAGGAGTGAACTATTGTGGTACCGCTGTGAAAACTTTATCGAAAAGAATGGATCTGGCACTGGATTGTTAGATGGAAAATAATACTGAGCAACTTAACCGGTTTCTAATCTGAAACAGTCCAACTGTGCAGAAGCACACCTACAGGAATGGGCCATCTCCTCCGAAAATTAGGAGACTCCTCAAAATGAAAAACCCTATAGTATCGGTGCTTCCATGTATCACCAACCTTCATATAAAGGAGCAGTGATGCTTTACTTTCTTTGATGGCTTTTACAACACCTCAATTTACTGCATCTAGTCTGGGATAGGTTATGGGTCACCAAGTTAGGTAGGACATGTATAAATGACTAATTCTAAAGAAGCACAACTCTTTCTAACCTTCTGATTCAGCTGTATGACCTGCTTGGCATTTTCGGGGAGTGGGTATCCATCTGTACAGTACGCTAGCTCATTATTTTAATTTCATTGTTTTTCTAAGATAGAGTCTTTCTATGTAGTTCAGGTTGGTTTGGTCCTTTCTGTGTAGCCAAGGCCAGTTTTGAGCTCCTGTCCCTCCTTTCCTACCTCTGCCACTACATGCAGGAATTATAGGCATGTGCCTAGAGTTTGGTACATAATAAAATAAAAATGAGTATGGGCTCATCTCAGTTGTTAATAAACTCTAAGTATCTAAAATATTGACTTGATTAAATACACTATTATACATATGATCAATGCCGACCGGTAAGAAAAGCTACTAAGCTTTTTTTCCATAGACACATTGAATATGCATTTCTGGTTTACCTTTTTTGTGTTGTATGCTTTAAGACATATTTGAAATATATAAGTGCTTTCTGTATATAAAATATGCACCCGCCCATCCGTAACACTTTCATTCCCCATTATCTTTCATAAGTGCAGGCATCTAAGTACACTTCTAAATATGTCATATCAAAGGTGACATCTTACCCTCTCGTTTGGTCACCGTATCTCCTCTTTAAGTTGTATAATCTAAGATATAATAGATGTCACGCTCTACAGGTTCTTCTTATAGGTTTTGATGGGCTTATTACATTTTTACTGTTCACCTTCTTATTGCTGTTTCTTGCTAAAGCCAATGTATGTATGTTATAAAGTGTTCAGGCGATACAGAAATAGCAAGCACTGGAGACAGTTTTTATCTCTGTGTCCTATTTTGTTACTCATTTTTGCTCATGGTATACCTGCCATAAAACATCTATCTACTTGCAGCTAAATCAATATTCAGGACTGCAGGTGACATGTGAGTGTTGCTCAGTGCTGTCCCTATATATGCTGCATGCATGAATGAACAGTAAAAAAATAGAACCAGAAGAGCTCTATTAAACTCAACAATGGGACATTGTACACTCTAGGAAACGATTTCCTCATTCCATTTAATATATCTTACAAAAGTTGGCATTCTTCTAAGACAGCAATGCCAATTCCAAACTAAACCAAGTCTTCAGTTACAGACATTACAGTTATGATAAAGATTTTTTTTTCAGAATAAATTCCTAGAGACTGAAATGCTAGTGATTTTTCACTGCAATTTCTAAATTGGCTTTCAAAAAAATAATGTGGCCATTATAGTGCTAACAACACTCAGTGGGACCCAATATCCCACCAGAGACTTAGAAGTTCTGTGGCAGGATTTTCCCTGTCCAATTACATTAAAATATTAGTGCAGCAGGAGGCCTGTGGTTGGACAGGGAGAAGGGAGGCAGAGCTAAGAGTTGGGGAGAGAAGGGGGCGGGGATCCCACCTGTGTCAGGTGAGGGAGGAGAAGTGAGGATGGACAGGAAGAAGATCCTGATTCCTCGTTGTCTTAAATAGCCACTGGTAGCTATGAATATCATATAGAGACAGAATAATTGGGGTAACTTGTCTAATCTAGTTGGGCAGCTTGTATCATTATCATTTGGCTCTGAAATTATTGGGTGGGCATCTTGTGAATTGAGAATTGTTGACATATAAATCTGTCTGATTAATTATGAGCTTCAAGACTTTTGTTTTACTGAGTTACTGGAATGTGGGACCACCAACCAGGGGAGGTATGGCTGAGAGGGTATGGGCGGCACTGAGGCAGCAAACCAGAGCTGGGAAGGCTGCGATCGGTCACTGCATTGGGGTTAGCCTTGGAAGCAAGGCTTCCTTCCTTCTTTTTTAGGTCTCCTGTCTTTCTCATGTGACTTTTTTTGTAGAACATGTGTACATACAGAAGACAGGAAACTTCACTCATGCCACTGACAATGCTGTCGGTATTTATTCATTTATGTACTAAGCTTGCTTCTTGGGTATACTTCCTTTAGAAAATCAGGGTGTTGTTAGAGCATCTTTCATTCATGTGCGGATACCCGGTAGATCCTACTTCAGAAATAGGAGAAAGTCATAGAAATACAAGTTGAATACTATAATCCAAACATTCAAGATCAGAACTACCTCAGAAATCCCAAACATTTTGGGTGCCAACATGATGTCACAAGCAAAGTATTCCTCTTGTAGTAGGTGGTAATAAAGAAAAAAAAGTAGGTGGACTAAAAGGACTTCTGAAGTAGGGGAAATCAGTTTTTCAAGGATATGGTCCCTGGTAATGATAACTATACTCCAGAAGATAACCCACACGGTAAGCATATGATGAGCACCGAGAAGAGTCAGTGGGATATAAAAAAAAAACAAACGAATCTGTGAAGTTGGAAAGGAGAGAGAAAGAGATAAGGGGATGAGTATGAAGTGAATATGAACAATTTATCCGATATGCATGGATGAACAGTGTGCAAACTGTTTGAAGTATTATACTAAAATACCCAGGCTATGGGTATACAGCATATGAAACATACAAACGTCATGCTCAGACTTAAGTCCCATCCCTAAGACCTTAATCTGTATATGTAAATACCACAATGTGTGTAAAAAAGTATAAATGTCATGAAATATTTCTGCACCCAAGCACTTTACATGAACGATGTTTCTTCTGTCCTATCACGTATCTAGGCAAGGTGAGTTATGGGGATCATTTGCCAAGGGCTTGTGAGGCAGAAGGGCCACGGTGGGGCATCAATTCATAATGGAAACAGTAGCCGAGGGTAGAAGGTAGACTGTAAACGGTGAGGCTCTATTGGGAGCTGAAGGAGGAGCTGTTAAGAGAATTGGTAGTGAGGAGTCTTGAGTTACCATGGTTTTCATTCATGCTTCCACTCATCCTTCCATCCATTAATTGGTTATGAAGAACTTCTTATGATCATACTCGATTCTAATTGCCAGAGACATATTAAAAATTAGATGTTCTGCTACCATGAAGATTACATCACACATTACATACACAAAGGAAAACAATGAAGATATAGTATTGTTGGCCTTAGGTGCTGTGAATTAAACATTGGACAGAGTAAGAATACAGAGTGATGGGCTGAGTAGCAAAGGCTTCATTTGAAAAGCCAAGAAGGAAGCGCTCTGTGTAGTACAGTGGGTCCTGGCAATGGCAGCAAGGAGGAGGAGCACACTGGTGGTTGGTGGTACAAAGATGGTTCTTCTTACAGTAGCTCACAGGTCCAGGTTGTCTGATGATGACAAGACTCTGATAGAAGCCATCCAGAAAAGGCCGTGGCAAACAAGTGAGTGTCCCAGAGATGGCCCACCATTTCACATGGCTGTGATGGATTTACACTAGAGAGACATGGCCCCAGAGACTCCGTCCCAGGATTGCTTCTCCCTGCTGATACGCCTTTCCTGTCACTATTATATAGCCTAACGATTCCTGGACATCGGCCCACCCTAGTGGTCAAATTTCCTGCAGGTCAGCATGAAGATGAAGTTTCATGAGTTAATGTTGTCTATATATATTAATGACTTTACACAATTCCTGATTTGATTCAAATAATTTTCAGAATAAAATTTAAGGAGATGATTTTAGTTGTTTTGCTACAAAAATGTAATAAAGTTAGGATCAAGAACACCATGTGGCCCCTCATAGAATAGTAAGTAAAGGCTGCATAATAAGGAATACAAGGAGCTTTCATAAATTACAAGAAGAGAAATAGGCTTGAGACAGATTTGTGATCAAGGAAAAACTTTCATTCTAGATCAGGTCCAAGGATGAGGCCACAGGTGTGCACTATGATAAAGCAAGGCCATGTGAAACTGTTGCTTTGAACTTAGAACAAGCTTATAGAATGGAACACTGATTTGAACCTACTATCAACATCCTTCTGTAACCCCCTTTTGGTATAACATTTTACCTAGGAGATAATTTTATAAAGAACTTTTGTCTATGAAGATATAAAAAAGCAGAGAGAATAAATGAAGTATATCTACTGGGGCTTTGCTCCATCCACCAAATATATATATGTCTGCCTGCCTTCCTTCCTTCCTTCCTTCCTTCCTTCCTTCCTTCCTTCCTTCCT
>NW_021604619.1:1026795-1078605 GCF_004785775.1 Grammomys surdaster
CCTTCCTTCCTTCCTTCCTTCCTTCCTTCCTTCCTTCCTTCCTTCCTTGCTAACTTCCTTCCTTCCTTCCTTCTTTACCCTTTGTTGGTGAAATTACCTAAAGTCTTTGGCTTTTGGCCCCAGAAGAGCAAGAGAGAGTTGAATTGACAGAACCCATCAGCTTCTGGCCCCCAGAACAGTTAGAGGTAGTTAACAGCCAGAGGTCTTCAGCCTTTGGCCTTCTGATGCAGTGTACCTCCTCAGTATCTGACCCTGTCCTGTATAGCCATGGCAAGACTCTGTTGCTACAGCTCTCAGGACTTCATGGAGATCTGGTTATCCAGGTTCCTGAGTTGTTGAATGACTAAATCTGATTTTTTTTTTTTTTAAAAATAAATTTCCTAAACTCTTTTTAAAACTATTTAAACATAGACTTACATATTTAACATTTGTTACGTAAGTGCTTGATGAGTGTAAAGAAAAATTTTAGAAACAAATAACCTTTATTGAGTGTGCTTTCATTGACAAATACTTTATGCACATGTCTCATGAAAGTGCAGTGTTCACAGATGTCAGAGGAAGATGTTAGATTACCTGGAACTTGATTTGCAGGCTATTTTAAGGACATAGATACTTAGGAGCTCAACTCGGGTTTTCTAGAAGATAAGTGTGAATTCCTAACTCATACTCCAATTCTAATTTGTTTCTACTTTTAAACTGAGATGTTAATTTTCTAAAAGCAGGGTATATCCAAAGAGTATTTCTAGGATAGTTTCAAACTCAATAGTTTTTAGATTGTATATGAGATAGACTCTGGAATAAGAAAAAAAAAAACAACAACATAGATTTGAGAAGTTATTTAAACTTTTATATTCATGCTGTCCTGTAAACTTGAACAATACTTTTTATAATTTTCAAACTTTGTTTATTTCTTCAGGTGGGAGCTGGCCAAAGAACTGACACCCATCCACTGATCTATTTATATTAACAAATATCCCTGAAAGGAATGCTGTTGGCCTGGTAGAAGCTTAACAAATAGTGCTAGCTTTGAATGTAACTTGCTCAGACTCATAAGGATTTAACATTGATTTAGAATGTAAGAGTTAGAGGGACCATTGCCTTATGTGTGTGGAGGCTAGAAACACACAGAAAGGTAATCCATGCAACAACATTGTTCAGACATACTCTAGGCTCAATCTCTTGTAGATGCTGGTGATTTGGTAAAGAACCCTTGTCCTAACAGGGCGTACATTCTAGATGTCAGCTTGTTCAAATCTCTTGAGTTAACACCAAATGTATGTTTAGAAACCTAATTTTTGAAATTTCAATATTGTGATCATTCCATCATTCTTGTTTAGGAAAATGTAAAGTCTGGTCTAACATGATTAGCAAATAGAAAATGGTTTTGCCACAGATACTTTTATGCTTACATTCATATGTGTGTTTCACAAATGTTTTGTGAAACATTTAAAATCCCAATCTACATGGTCATAAATGTATTACAGTTATCTGTATTTATAACATCCATATATTACATTTTTCTATAAGTATAATTAGATATAAAAACATTAGGAAATACTAGTTGAGAATATCGTCATTGTCACGTTTATAATCTAATGAAGAATTATTCACCTTACAAAGACATGTAGCCAACTTACCAAACTATTAAATTATGACATGAAAACTTTATTTTAAAATGCCACCTTAAGTGTTTTACAATTATAAGGATTGAAAAGTAGTGCACTTTCACGTAAACCATTAACTCATGGAAAGTTAGTAAAATCGGTAATGCTGCAAGTAACATTTTACTCATGTTATTGAAAGGCAGACATTCTCTCAAAGACATTTGAAAAGATGTCAGATTTGCATGAGAAAGAAATCTCTTTGCATTTTTTGAGACACTGCTATATAAACACTTACTAACAGATTCCTTCTTCGCCATATACTGTTTAAACATCCACATGCTATATAATATGGCAAGCATCACTCTGGTGTGACAATGTAACAGAACCAGGACAAGGTAAGGACAGGGTAAAACATGCCTGACATATGAATGATAACCATACAAGACTAGGGTTGGAGAAATGAAGACAGAAAGAAGGATACGATACAACAATATATAGATATGCCAAGTCTATGTGGCTAAATTTAATCACCAAGGGAAGAACTATAAGGAAGGGTATAAGAACAGATTTGAAAGGAAGATACTGGAGGAATGTTGTAGTTAAATTACAATTTTGAAGATAAGTAAAACAAAGTGAAAAGAGTATTTCAGGCATGGCAGTATGTGCCTTCATCCCAGCATTGTAGATGTGGAGGCAGGAGAATCAGGAGTTTATCAATAAGCTTGGCTATACAATAAGCTTAAGGCCATCCCTGGACTTCATGAGATCCCTTCTACAACAACAAAACCAGGCAACAACAGCAAAATAAAAATAGAAAGAGTAAACAGAGTGGAGCTTATGACAGTCCCTGTCCTATTGATTGTTCTAGAAGAAAGTCAAGACAGGTAAACAGGGTAGGGGCAGCTTTCTACATACTGGAGTGGGGGAGGGGGCAAGTGCAAGAGTGTAGAAATCAGAATGTGTGTAGTAATCAAGAAGTAATATTTGTGTGTGTGAGAGAGAGAAAGAGAGAGAAAGACAGAGAGGCACAGACACACACACACACATACACAGAGGTTAATGAAAAATAATTTTGAAGACAGGAGTTGGGAGGGAGGAAAGAGAAGGAGAAATTGTGTAATTATCTCAGAAAACAAAATAAATAAAATATAGAACAGCAAGATCATCTTGATTAATATTTAGAATTTCAGTAAAAAAAGGCAGAGCCACGGTAACACAGACCATGGTTCACATCAGAAGGTTCATAAGGAAGAGATCCTGGGAGGTATGGAGCCTGATGAGAGATGGACCCATACAGACAGCTTCTCAGGTGACTCTGAAAATTAATGTTGTGGTTGAAAGGTGGTGTTTTGAGAGTCACCTTGCACTAGAAGAGGTCCGTTGTTTAGTCTGTGTGATAGTGGAGTTCTTTCTATCTGAGAGATAGGGAACACATTGCCAGGCCTAGAAGTGTTAGAGAGATCATGCTCAGAGTAGTAGTTAATGCAAAAAGGATTACTGAATTCTGTCCATGAACTAGGAAAAAATGAGAAAAGGAACAGGCACAACTGACTAAGTAACTTGGGACCATAATGATGCATGCAGTATGGTCCATTAGCTGACGGAGTTTAGAGTTGCTGTAACCATCAGGATAGACTGACATTATAACACAGAGGGATGGGGAGGCCGGAGGAGGCAGTGAAGTGTGAGGCTTGCTCCGTATCATTTCATTAACAGGTCATCTGGCTCAATCGCAAGGTGAGAAGTTCAGAACTTTTCCTTCTGTTTGTCTCAGCCCTTGGTGAATCAGATGTTTCTAATGTAGACTGACTAAAGGCCAGAAAAGATATTCTCGGGTACTCAAAGGACAGCAGATGTATCTCCCAACTGGACAATCTAACAGTCTTGGACTTAACAGCAGGTTAGTATGTAAGGAAGATCTTTCTATTTAAACTGTGTGGCTAGAGAATGTGAGTCGGGGATGCTATGACTATATTCCAGAGCAAATGAGCTGTATGTTTAAGGGTTACCTATAACTAATTTGAGGGAGTTATTTCCTGAAAGACCAGCATTTAGCATGGTGGTGAGGAAGGATAGCAAAGCATGAAGTCAGAACAGAAAGCTAATGGGCGATCCCACAGACGGATTTCTCATGGGACAGAGCATGGCCACATGCCATTACTATCGGTTCTGTTTGTCACACCTCAATGTCTCGACCTTCTCAATATCAGCATGGTCCATCCATAACTGTGTGAACTTTGTATTCAACATAATGTGACACAGTACACTGTCACAGCAATAGTAACCAAGAGTCATCACACTTACTAGTGCTGCCTACAGGCAGCACATGGGCAAGTTTTAATTTTTTCAATTTGTTTTATTAGTTTATATGTATGTCTCTTTCTCTGAATGTATTTTATGTACCAGTTGCCTGTCTATTGTCTGGAAAGGTCAGAAGAAGGCATCATATCCCTTGGAACTGGAGTTACACACAGTTATGAGCTGTCATGTGGGCAAGCCGAAGTCCTGTGGAAGAACAGACAATATTCTCAACTACGCTCGCAGGCTCTCTTAGGTCTCGCTTCCCTCATGTAAAATAGAGGGGGAAACAGAAGCCAGACTCCTAGGCAGACAAACAGTGTATGTCTTATTGCATATGTGGAATTGATTTTAAAATATTTTATAAAAGCTTATATATTCATGTCATATATACATAAGACATGGAAGCAGAAGGACACTACTTGGTGGGGAAGAAGAGAGAAAGCAGGAGGGGACAGGTATAATGGAGTAGTGGGGCTTCAACACGAATGAAGCACAATAATTCACATTGTAACAGTGTCATAACAAAACTAATTATTTCATGCTAACTAAATGTTAATTTAAAAGAGGGAATAATAGTAGTCCATATAATTTTGCTATGTATGTGTATATGTATATATATATATATATATGTGTACACACACACATATGTATATATGTATACACACACACACACACATATGTTGTGCCTTGTTCATGAGCTACACAAGACCAAGCACCAGCTGACTCTGATGTAATCACATTAGCATCTTTTTATTCAAACTTGAGCTTGGGCCTACTTGCTGCCAACCCTGACATAGCAGTATGGTATTATGAAGAAGACACAAACTCTCATCCGCACAAGTTTTTATAGGAAATGGGCGTAAGTGAGTCTATCCTGATAAGCATCTAATTGAATGACTATTGTAAGCTGACAGGTGGGTGTTCTGAAGCAAGACCGCGAACAATCACAAACGGTCTGAAAGTACATCTGAAACAATCAGACTAATCTTTGACTGACTGTTGCTAGGAAGTAGTTAGAAGACAACTCTGGGATATGGGCCAAAGACAAGCCATAGGGTCCTTTCCTGGTACTTGGGTGCAGCTTGGGTTTAGTTGCATGTCAAATTCTCAGGAGTCTTTTCTTTTACAATAAAGTCCAGTCTCAAAATGGAGTAGGTTTGGCCTCTTATACACTTGTACATATGTTCAAGAGATTATTGAGCATCTTCTATTGCTCTCTACCTTAGATTTTGAGACAGTTTCTCAATGAATCTGGAGCTCTACATTTGGCTAGACTGGTTGGCCAGCAAGACTGCAAGATGCTGTATCCATTCCTCATTCCCCAGAGCTGGAGCATCAAGCATGAACTACCATTCATCCCTTTTACATTGATGGTAGCTATCCTCATGCTTGTGAGGCAAGGCTACTCTATCAACTGAGCCACTGCCTGGCCATTCCTATAACAATTTTAATACTAACTGTGATACTCTATATAATTTAATTCAGATACAAGAGAGGAGAGGAGTGAAGAGGGGAGAGGAGGAGAAGAAGAGAAGACAAAGGGAGGGAGGAAAGAGAGAGAAGTAGAAGAAGAAAGGAAGGAAGAAAGAAGAGGGCGAGGGAAGAGGACAGGGACAGAGAACTGGAAAGACAGGGTGAGGGCAAAGGGAAGAACTGAGGGCTAGAAACAGAATATTCAACATCTGTTTGTCGATGGCAGATGCTTCCCATGTCCTGCTTGCCAAGTAGCAGGAGACTACTTAGATGATCTGCCCTAAAAGTGCCACAATATTCTTTAGTATTTAAACAAATAAACAAACGTATTCCTTTTGAGTCAAGCCAGGGTTTATTTAAAGCTACATTCTATCCTACGGCAGATAAGCACAACTTGTAAAAATTTCATACTTCTGAGGCTTATTTTGGAAAACTGCCTTTCTCTTTCTTTTCCAGATTTCTCATCTGTATCGTGATTCTCCAGATTATTTCAACAAGTTACAAAGTCCACTATCTTTTAATGACTCATTTCCCACAAAGATCTATAATGAAATCAATACAGTAGTAAAATAGATCCAAATACATTATTTCAAATACTCTTACAAGATAGAGGGAATAAAACCCAGACAATATTTTCCTTCAAAGAATACTTCAAATATTTTGTAGCGATACACTTAATCATGGGAGATAAAAATTCATGTTTTCTTTGGTCTCTGTCCTGTATTTCAAATTCTGTGTGGATGCAACTTAAGAATGAAACTCATCTCTGCCAAACACTGGTGCCTACATGTTCCAACTTGCCTACAGCTAACAGTTCTTCTCTCCCACACAATAGGTATCGCTGTGAGGGGCCACATGCCTTGCTTGTTACATCTTTAGCCCATCACACTTATCTCTTTTCAGTGAAGTATCTTCAGGTGTCCTTCCCCTTGCCTAGCTGATGAATTGTAAGCAACAGAGTTCAGGATAGCCTTTAATGTATGCTAATCAATCAGAATATTTCACTAGATGACAATGCCTAACAGTACACACACACACACACACACACACACACACACACACACACACACACACACCTGTACCACATTGTGTTTTGTCAAAGCCAACTCAGAGAGAAGATTCGAATGCTGAACATCCTGTGCAAACTGACTAATTCCACTGCCTCTATCTTTCAGGTTCTAGTGTTATGGTGTGAATTGTGTCTCCCTAGAAAGCCAAAACTGAGGACTTAGCCACAGCATCTTCCACTGTGACTGTATTTGGAAAAATAAAATGTCCTTTAGGATAGGCATAATGTCCAGTATAGCATAAATAGAAGATTAGATTAGAATATATCAGAGAAAGGGGGAAAGACTGGGCAGAAGAGGGAAGGGGAGGGGAAGGGAGAAGGAGAAGACCACTATTTTCAGGCCTCCAAAGAAAACAATGCTGCCAGCATCTGCCCTTCCTCAGACTCTGGGGCTTAAGTCACCCAGTCTGTATTCTTGTAAGGACAGCATCATAGAAAACACCTAAAGAATGGGTCATGAAGTGTTTGTGGCCCCATGAGGAGAGCAACAATACCAACCAACCAGAGACCCCAGGGTCTAAACCACCAGCCTGGGAGCCCATAGGGAGCCCATGGCTCCAGCTGTATACGTAGGGGAGGATGACATTGTCGGCCATAGGTCAGAGAGGATGTCCTTGGTCTAGTGAAGGCTGGATGCCCCAGTGTGGGGGAATTCGTCGGTGGGGAGGTGGGAGTGGGCGGGTGAGTGGGAGCACATCCTCATAGAAGCAGGAGAGGGGATAGGATAGGGGGTTCCTGGGTGGTGGGGAAATGGAGAAAGGGGATCACAACTGAAATGTAAATAAAATCACGTTCTAAAACTTATCGGTTTATTTTACAAATGTGTTCACCTCTGGGGGTAAGATGAAGTCAAGCATTCAGTGCTTAAATAGACCTGGTTTTCAGCTTGCCTCAATTAAAAGTGACTTGCAAGCACTGCTAATGTGGGCATGCCTAAATTATGTGTTAATTCTTAATGTTGAAAAATACTGCTGCTAAGATGATTTTTTAAAAAAATCTCTATCCCATTTAGTTCAATGTATTTGTTATTGTCCTTTCAGCTAAGCGGGTTCCTGAATTGCAGCTAAACTTCTTAGAAGCAGAAATACGTGCAATCTCCTTCCTATCTACTACCTCGGCTATGAAGTGAAACAATGTTTCAGATTGAAATACAGAAAAAAAGGTGAATGCTATATTGTTTACTTCATATTAAAAGAACATTTACTCTCGCTGAATTACTATGTAGGGAATTTTTTTTCTATCCAAATACAAAACAGTCTGGCAATTCTAAGTAGTCGCTTGGGGAAACTTTGGACTCAGTTCCTTTATTGCTCATTATGTCTGTAGGACACTAGCTTAGCTTCTCTGTGCCTCAGTTTCCTAACCCAGAGAAAGAAAAGCGATTAGTTCATTGATCTAATATGAATTGTTAGAGGTAGCTGCAATTAGATTCTATAGTATAATCTATACGTTATCACTAGAAAAAATTTGCTGGGTGTTGTTTGGAGTCTTTATAAGGCCAAGCATTCTAATACACTTTTTATGATTAAAACAAAACAAAGCAGGACAATCCTATGAATTGCAAATTCTAGGGTCTAGTGTCAAATTAACTTGAACCTCTAGCAGAATTCTATAAGGGCTTATTTTCCCAGTCGAAAGTAGAGATGCTAACAGAATGCTCAGATGTCTGTGTGAATAGAAAAAGGTAAATACTTAGGAAGGTAATTAATTAAGAGTAAGTACTGTCCACTTGATACAGTTCAATGCTATAAAGACAGAACAGAATATGTTAGACTATCTTCTAAAGACAAAAATTCCTGAAAATAGCCATCCATGACTCTTTCCTGGAATGTTTTCATTTGCACACATTTTCGCATTGGTGTTAGCTATGATTTTCTCAGAAACCGGATGGATATGGTACGTGTAAACAGGACTCCAGGAAGATCAAATCAGAAATGGTTCAATCAGTAGACAGATAATAAGAATTCAAGTCATCTATGAAGCTGTGTTTAATGGTAAATCCTTGCAATTAGCAGCACTCAGGAAGTTTGAGGAAGGAAGATTGTAAGTTTGAGCCTAGTCCAGACTAAACAAATGAAATCATGTCTCATCACACACACACATACACACACACACACCCACACACACACACCAAGCCAATGTCACTATAGGAGATAGTCTCAACGTAGCACTTAACCTCTGTCTGGGGTCCCATTCCTCCCTTATTTTAAAGGGCCTTTTCTGTACTTATCTCTTTCATAGCAGGTAGCCATTCCTTCCATACAAAGCAAGAGCAACTGTTATGATATGTCTTCCCAAATGATCTGTCCTTCTTAAGAATTATCCTCTAGACCCTGAGGAACCTAGAAATTCCTGCTGAAATGGTTCTAAACTCATGTCCAGTCCTAGTTCAGGCATCCTTCGGTGGTCTTCTCTTCCACGGATGAGTAATCCAATTCCACCAGTGTGCTTTACTGTGACATTCAAGTGCACCTGTAAAAAGCTGGAACGTGTGTAAAGTCCCTCAATGTGATGACATCAATCTTTGGATATGCAAGAGGGTAGACACTGGGTCTTATGAGAACATGGTGTGAACAAGGATGTTTGTCAGGGAGAAAACTAAACAAGCTTCTGGTGTTTCAAGTAGAGAGAGGTTTGGTCTAATACAATTATCATGTCACTGAATAAAAGTAGATGTACTGACATATAGTGGAAAGACTGGTTTATGATTTTTCATAAAAGTATTTCCTAAATACTTTTAATGGAAGATTGATTCCTTTTAGCAAGAATTGATTTAAGTAAAGGTTGTAAGAAAACAGGGTGAGTAGGGACAATCATTTCAAAACTATAAAATAGATTATTATAGTATTTTTTTAATTCCTCAGTTTTGAGAAGCAGTAAATTCAAATTCATTAAAAAAATAAACATTGAGCTTCTCTTGTATTTATACAATTAAGAGGTGAGAAGTGCAGGGATCATCTTTACTCTGCTAACTGTTGAACACAATCCAGTTCTTGTTTTATCAGTAAGTACATTGGGGATCTGACTGGCAGGCATAATACTTCCATTTCAGTAGGCTGAAATTATAACATGGTTGGTATCAAATGTCCAGTAAGCAAGACAGTCACACAGAAATACCACCAAGCCCATGTACAGAGTGTTTCCATTGTTCTACCCAAACTCTGCCCATACCCCACATAGGAACATTATGCAAGCCACCCCTTTTAGGCATAAATTAAATCCTTTCCAGCCACAGAGTCATTCAGTGGTATATCACCTATGAGACGGTAGGTAAAGGCAGAAGAAGCAAATTCAACTGTGAAAAGTGGCCAACCACTCCGAACACACTATCAGCTGACATGTTTCATTTGCTTCACCACAACTAGGGGATCATATGGATTTGAAATAACTATTAAATATGTCGGAACCAGTTTATTGACTTATTTTCTAACACTCATTTGACAATTTTATTTTTGAGAAATGAGAATTAATGTTAGACTATTTTCTGAGTGATCAGGTTGGTAGCTTTGAAAGAAAGGAAAGGCATCAAGTATGCTGTGAGTTCAAGTGGCGTATTCAGGAGACTTGTACACAGAGTGAGTGTCTGTCATAAAATTCCTGAAGTGATAACGTCTCCAGATGGAATGGAGAAGAGACCCAGTCATGTTGTGCAAACACGAAGACTTGAGATTGACTGTCCAATGGCAGCCGATAAAGCCTGGTTTGGTGACCACAGCTTGTACCCTTACTGTTGGGGAAGCAGAGACAGGAAGATACCTGAAGCTCCACAGTCAGCGAGTTCAGCCTGATTTCAAGATCCAGGTGTCAGTGAGAAATCTTGCCTCAAAAAGTAATATTAGTGGTTCCTGGGGAATGACACATGTTTACTGGCCTGTGGCCTCATACACACCTGCACACATGAACACATGCACATATCTGCGCACACACACACACACACACACACACATGCATGTATAATATACGCATATACATGCATAACACACATATGCATATATAACATGCTCACAAACACACACACACACACTATCAACATAGGACTCATAGCTAATGAGTCCTTTTACAGTAAAATACTCTGGATACTTAATCTCAGATAATGCCGAGATTGGACTCCACCTCAAAGTGGCATTACAAGAAGGAAGCATTTTTAATAATTTGTCCTTTGCTGACTATGAGGGTGGGCTGTGTGTCAATCAGGAAGAATGACTACCTATGATTAGGAATGATATAACTATATTAAAAAATGTTGATTTGCACTACACTTGGTTTCCTTAGATATTTGATAAACTACTGGAAACTGCTTCTCTGACTATTGTTAAGAATAAGCATCAAAAGGCAAAAATACAGCTGTTCATTATCAAACATGCTCATTATCCTAAGACAATAAAAAAATCCAGGAAAGAGGATGAAAATATTTGCTGATGAATACAGTTGGTATACATACTAAAAGTTAAATAGCTAATTAAATTAATGTTAATAACTCAATCTTCAGTATAAACAATGCCATGCATTTCTGTTCTACTACCCTCATCTTTTGAAATCTAGGAAATAAGTTGATATGTACAATGCCAAAAAGTGGAAGGAAATGCTAGGAAATAAACTGAATTGAGCCAAGAACTGTGCATATTGATTCTGTGGGGGCATCAATGTATATTCCTAAGCAGACATGTAAGTATTAATATACAGAAAATACCAACAATATGAAGATATGAAAGGCCCAGTGATAAACACAATATTGGCATTAATTTGAAACCCTTAGAAAGTCCATTACATCCTGTCTCTCTGCTATCCAGATTTTACTTACTATTCTGAAGACACTATCTTAACTTCATCATAGGAAAAGAGAGTTCTGATAGTTGGCTGGGTTAGAGATGTGCTTTGCAAGCCACATAGAAATGTAATATGGTTTAGCTACAGTTGAACCAGCAGGAACAAATGGAACTTAGTTAAGACTGTAGAGTTGATACCTGTTCTTAGAAGGAACACACTGTCATAGAAGCTAAAAACAAGCTTGGCACCTTGTCACTGGAACAAATTTACAAGCATACCAAATGATGTTTCTTGATGCACTTTTTAAAAGATTCATTCAGTGTTAATAATGCACTTTAAAAAAAATAACATTAAGCTTGAAATGCAAATGGTTAAGAGGGTTAAACTAATTTACCATACAGATCAAACAACCCTAGAACCTTAAAAATAAGGTATCGACACACAGACATTTTGATAAGGGACCCAAGATACAGTGGTGGCAAATTCTAAGCCACTGGTATCAGCTCTTTTTATGACCACAGGGGAAAGCAGTGGCTGACCTTTCCAACTGCAGGCTCGTCCACACTCAATGAGCACTGTCTTCTTCATCCTAGGGTTGTTTCATGGCGATCACATTTCATTTGCTCAGGCTTTATCAGGATAAAGTCAAGGACTCCAGCATCGAAAAGCTTCACTTTTGAAGTAAAAAGTGGTACTATCTCTCTACTGCCATATATAGTGTCCCCACAATGGAAAGGGTCCTGGTCACTGTAAAACAGTGCCATTAAAGAAAACCACCCTGGGCTCCACTGTTCTCCTTAGAAACTAGTAAATTCTTTTTCCAAGTCCAATTCTGAAGCAGAAAATTGAAAAGCAATTATGTTCTTGAAATTGGCCTTAAAAAACTACAAAAGAGAATAAAATTCTCTGTGTGTCTGCTATGTTGAATTCTAGGTAAGCTGATAAAAGCAGTATTTTTCTAAAAGTAAGTTTACATTTGTTCAAATGAAAATAAGTGGCCTAGGAATAAATCAATCTGTAACAAACAAACAAACAAACAAACAAACAAACCCTCAAAAGGTGCTTCCCCCTGGATTTGAAATCGCTATGTTTGCTACATTTAACACACCACACACATACACACACATATACACATACACACATGTGTGCACACATGTGTACATACACACACACACACACATACGCCCATGCATGCACGCACACACATATACACATACACACAGACTCCAATTCCAACTGTAGAATGAAGCCCTGTTCTGGACTCTGCTTCTGAAGGAGAAGACTGATGCGGGAAGGATTGATCACCAGCCCAAACCTACAGCATGTAGAGAGATTGGAGCTCTATGTGGTAGTTCCCAGCAGGCTTCCAAAGCCACATGGCTTTTAAAGCAGAGCTTGGATATTTTAGCTGATTGTTTTTAAAACTGCTGTTGTTACCTTATTCTTATATGCATATATGTATATGTATATATATGTACTGTTGTATGATGGTACCGCCTAGAAGAGACAGAGAAGCTAAGTCCATGAGCCTCAACAATATCATGCTTAAATAGTGACCATGTCAATAGACATGCTAATGTTGAAAGGGGGAATTTCATGAGGTCCCACCCTTAGACAAGGCACTACAGGCAACTTCTGATTACTGAGAGAAGCAGAATTAGCCTCCCCAGGGGATAAGCCACCTAACTGCTTATCTGAAGCAAAGAGGTCATCCATGAAACCCTAGCCACATGTAATGGACGCAACAGGTTGCATTTATATATCTACACATATAAATGTACAATAATGATCAGGCAAAACAAAGAAGTCAATTTGAGAAGGAGTGGGGAGGACCTGAGAGGTCTTGGAAGGAAGGCTAAGAACAGTGGTTCTTAACCTTCCTAACCCCGTGACCTTTTAATGCAGTTCTTCATGTGTCAGTGACTGCCCCCCCATTACTTTTGTTCTTACTTCATAACTGCAATTTTGCTACTGTTATGAGTCATAATGTAACTATCTGATATGCAGACCAAGAAAGGGTTGTTCAACCAACCGTCACATTGAAATCCACAGGTTACAAGGAGGAATGGGAAGGTAGGAAGCAGCATATTTTTATTTGATGAAAATATTAATACAATTTATAATTAATAAAAAATAAAGAAATCCGTTTTATTTTTTTAAAGATTAAAACTACTACCCTGTTTTCAGTAAAATATCCCATTTGGCTATCTAGTTGCAATATTGCCAATTCAAGAGTCCAGCAGGAGAGCCACTAGCAATGTTCCTTGTCAACTAAATATCTTGGAAAGGCAGTGAGGAGTCATGTCCAAGAAGGGACAGTTAGAACTATATTCTGTTGTGCTTCTCTCCTTAGATAGTTGGCTTTCTGCCCCTTTGTTATTCATTGCTTCCCTTTCATCTTCTCCTTAAAAATAGTTTCTTGCTAAATTCACGAGTAATGCAGAGGTTCTACAGGCATCTCTGAGAACTGAGAACTGGTTTGGCTACTTGACAGTGGCTAGTTCTCTTGGCTGCACTCCAGTCTCTGTAAAGTCTCAGGTTCTGGTTCCTGATAGTCAAAAGATTATTTGCATCTCATCTAGAAAAATAGCTACAAGCACCTTAATGTTCCTACCGCTTTGTGGTTTATGTCTTACCTTAACCAGATGACATTTCTCAGCTATTTTTTATATTTTTTTTATTATTTCTAACTATATGTGTGTATGTATCTTCATGTATGTGGCTATATGTATGTAAGTTCAGGTGCTTGGGAAGGCTAGGGGAGTCAGGCTATCTGAAGCTAGATTATAGGTATTGTAAGCTACCAAATCTCCAGTTCTGTGCAAGAGCAGTAAGCATTCTTCATCACTGAGACTTCTCTCCAGCTTCTGCTTTCCACCGGTATTTGAGCAAACACAAGTGTTATAAAGATAATTTTGTAGACATAACTTGACAGCATAATCAGGGAACCCGATAAAGATGTGAACTCATTTTAGGTAATCAGACAGGACTGATGTCCATCATGAGAGTGGATTTGAAGTTTCCTTGGTGAAGCAGACACTCTGCCTAGGAACGCAGATTCATCTGGCACAACAGAACTCTCTCTCACCCATCTTGTTGTGGCTTGCTGTGTGACTTACAGCTTCTGTAAGCCAATGGCTTATAATATTAACCTGTTTACATGTACCTCCTACAGATTCTGCTTCTGTGGCTGTCTGTAGTGGTCACTTAATAGGCCCAAACTGTCCTTCTAGAAGTTTTCTCATGTTCATTAGTGCTCTGGGGGGTCACGATCACTATCAGAGCATGATTGGGATTCTAACTCTCTCGGCCCCCAGTTCTTTAACCAACTGGTGTCCATGTTTTGAGAGTCTTGCTATGTTACATGGCCCTGTCCAACTGTGGCAGCCTAGCTTTCATAGCGATGGCATCTGGGACTTTGTTTCACTTACATCTACTTTATCATATTCATGTACATTATCTGCAGGGCACCTATACTCAGTTCTCGCCCACTTTGCCTTGTTTACCTTTTGCTAACTCCTAAAAGGAATATCTGCTGAATGCAGACTGTTAGAATCCCAAACCTCCTTCATAGGTTGGCGATTCCCTTGTCCTAGCTTCTCCTATACCATCAGCTTCTCCTATACCATCAGCTTCTCCTATACCATCAGCTTCTTCTATACCATCTCACCTACCAGGGATGACTTTCTTATTCCTCTCTCAAGTCTTTTAAGAGTCTTGATGAACTCTCAATGCAACCTGCTCTGACCAGCCTAAACGCCATTGGTGATGTTTTCAAAATGACTATATTCATTATTCCCCAATAAATTCCTTGGTAATTGACCTTGGTTTGCTTAATGGAAATGTCACATTAATGACAAATATACTCTTACCTATCTCTCTAATTCTTAATCTGAACACACCACACACACACACACACACACACACACACATTTATCTCTACTTTAGTACTAATATTCACAATGGTTTGAGAAAAACGATCCTTAGCAAATGTCTAATGAGTGAGTTACTTTGTAAGACTTGTGGAACGTTTCTTAAGTCTAAAAATGTTTTACACTGCTATTGATAATATTGATGTTAACACATGGTACTGGAGATGTATAAGGCAGGAAAGATTAGGATTAACAGTGATGTGTTTGTGTGTCAGGTTGACAAAGGGTTAACTGTGCTGGCTAGTTTTGTATCAACTTGACACAAGCTATAGTCATCTGAGAGGGGAAACCTCAATTGACAGATTATTTCCATAAGATCATGCTGTAGGCAAACCTGCAGGGTATTTTCTTAGTGGTTGATGGGGGAGGGCTAACTCCATTGTGGGTGCTTAATTAGCAGGCCGATTGTTCTGGGTTCTGCAAGAAAGCAGGGTGAGCAAGCCATGACTAGCAAGCCAGTAAACAGCACCACTCCATGGCCTCTGCATCAGCTCCTGCCTCCTGGTTCCTGTCCTGTTTTAGTACTTAACCTGACTTTTTTCAATGATAAACAGTAATGTAGAAGCAAAAGCCAAATAATTCCTTTCCTCTTCAAGTTGCTTTTGGTCATGGTGTTTCATCATAGCAACAGCAACCCTAACTAAGAGACTTACTGAGTAGACTTCCATTATGACGACTCAGAACATTGCCTTCGTAATTTCCCCAGAGATGCCGAAAAATGGCCCCTATAAACTGTTACACTTAGGTTTTTAAAAATGCAGGTAACACCGATTCTGTACTGTTGTTGCTCTGACTCCAAGTTTAAAATGTGAGGGAGAAAAGGAGGAACCCATTCATGGGGGTGGAAGAACAATCTCTTGCTACTTACAAGCAAGCTCAGATACGAAGCAAGAGGCATTTCACTGAGTTGGCTAAGGGCAAAGATGGTGTAAAGCTAAGCAGATGTTAGGATTCCTTTCAAGACAGATGACTGAAACTATATTGGGAATTGGGGGGGGACAAATAAATCTCAGACGTATTACAGCCATCCTAAGTGTATTTATGCTTTCATTCCATGCATAATCCCCGCTTCTGAAGGTAGATGTTAAATGTTGAGCTAAACATTGTGGATTGATTCCATACAAGTATTAGTCAGGGTATCAAAGGTATAAACAGAATAAAAGGTACATGGAGGAGACTCGTCTTTAATATGCTATAAAACCCTAAATAGGCAAAGCATCTTCTGGTTTTAAAGCAGAGTTAGAAGCAATAAAGGGAAATGCTGGCAAATATTAATGTGACCGTGCACATGAGCTGTTGGGGAAGTGCTCTGTTTTTTGAATAGAAAGATGTGAAACTGTCATTCTTGAGAGTGTTCTCAGAATGGCCTTGGCACAAGTGCTGGTGACAACGATTAGCACTTCCAGTTTCCTCCCTACAGACATCCTCATGTGAATGAACAGAGGAAGAATCCATAGATAGTTATCATAGCACACTTCTGTGTATACATTATCTCAAGGCCAAGAAGAATCAATTTCTGATTAAATCTATTCCTGGACAATTTCATACGTGTGCATAATGCTATCTGGTTACATCTATCCCCACCCTCATTTCTTCCCCTCCTACTCACCACAGCAATGGCCCCAAATCGACTTAAGATTTCAGCAAACTGTTACTATATTTGTTTCCTTGTGACCTAACAAGTTTACACTTCTCTGGCCGTTCTCTGAACATAACAAAAGCAAAGGACATTCCTGGACTCCAGCTAGGAAAATGTGACTTGTTATCTCAAAATGCAGAGTAAAATATACTCCTTGATTTAAAAAAAAAAAAAGCCCATATACAGCAGTGACATTTACTTGTAGGTAAAAGGTGACGTTATGTGAAAGATAGCTGACAGTTTGGAACAGAAATAAAGCAGCTCTAAAGAACAGTGTAACTTTGGAGCAGCAGCAGGAGTGCAATTTGGTGCTAGTGAGAGTTCACCTTTGAAGTCCCCGAACAGCTTTAAAATCCAGTGAGTCTAGATTTGAAATTAATCAGGGCTCAGAAGCCTGAATATGCAAGCTGAGTGGCCACTGCAGCATCCCTCTATAAGTACTTCAGATATGGTATAATATACCTTTCCCCTCCCCTCTTCATTCAGTTTCTGGTAATCTTAAGTTATAACAGCAACTTTGAAAACAGTTGTGTACCACCGAAGGGCTTAGGAAAACACAGGAATCTGGCTTGTCATTTCAGCTTTGTAAAAAGTTACAAATTAACCAACCCGTTCCTGTTAGGAATTACTAAATACAAATAGGGAGCATTGACTTACCTTGCTTGTCTTAAATCAACTAAGTAGCAGCCGTTGAGTCCTTCCCAGGGCAAAAGCAAGGAGCAAAGTAGCTTTGACCTAGCTTGAATGACTTCTTCTGTCTCTGGATGGGTATTTATCAGACCTCTCAGTGAAATCTCTCTCTCTCTCTCTCTCTCTCTCTCTCTCTCTCTCTCTCTCTCTCTCTCTCTCTCCTCCCTCTCTCTCCCTTCTGCTCCTCCTCTCTCTCTCACACAGAAACACAGCATGATTAAATTGCTTCTATCAAGAAGGCTTTTTTCTCTACAGCTTATTATGGAATGGGGCCACGAAGTGCAAAATCACTGGACAATCTTCTGTGTATCAACAAAGAGATGTGGAAACTGCTAAGCAGCTACAAACTGAAAGCTGTTACGCCGTCACATCTTAAACAAGCTGTGCAATGAAGATCCACAAACAAAATTAATTTCAAGTGTGCCGCCTGCTTTACTAACTGCCTTTGACTTTGTAAGCAGCGCCCAGGCACTGCTCAGAACTAATGCATAATTTCTAGTGTAAACCTGTCGGAAAGATTTTCACAGGGCCAGAAGACGTTTTCATATCAATGTTTTTTTTTCATCAAATCCACTTGGTGCTTGTAAAACACATTAAACTTATACTGACTTACATTGTGATAATCATAGCTTTTAAGATGTACTTATTAAATATTCCTAGACTCTGGCTGCTTTTCTCATGTCCTTTCCTACCCACAGGTCCTCTGCCAGGAGACAAACAGCAGGGGAGGGCAGGGGCTGAACTTAATTTCTTGTGTGGACTTTCCCATACCTGTCTTCTGCTTTCTGAGCTTCAGACACACTTCAGAGGACTCTCATCAGAATACCCTTGGTCTGCTGTAGTCTCCAAGTCTGGCCAGGGAGGCTCAGGAAAGTCAGTATTCCAAAGTGCCAAAATTACAACCGCTAATCAAAACAAATTCTCCCCATACAAAAGCAGATTCTTAATTGTTTAGATCTTACATAAGCTCTTGTGAGCTACCCTACCCCATGGAGGGAGAACAGCAGAATTGGACAGTTCACCATAAGAGGTGAACTTGGCTCCCCTTGTTCCAAAATGGCACAGAGAAATCGGAGGGACTGGGGCCCAGAATGGTTGACATTTTATTCTTCTCTCTTCCAGGACAGGGAACATAAAGGATGGAATAATTTGATAAAGTTGTCTCAATGTAGTTACAAGTAATATTTTGATATGACAAGGGATGGAAGCCAGTGTACCTCAAAACCTCTGGCTGTTGCTACTTTTGAAACCAGATACATGTGAACAAGGATGGGACATAACAATGTTGAAAGGAGGAGGAGCAAAAGAAGAGGAGAGGGAAAGAGGGACGAGAGGGCAGGCGATTACAGGTCTTGACTTCCCCCCACTTCTGGTGCTTTTATGTTGAAACTAAACCACACATCCTGACTCCAAAGTTATAGGCAGATGCTGCTGGGGTCCAGGCTGATCTTCTAGATGCCGACTTTTCTGGTTTCAACAATGTTGTTTTGTAGGCACCTGTGAGCTTTTACTGAGAGCTCCTTATGTTAGCAGCATCCATATTTCTATCTCTTGAGGCACCAGAATGTATGACTACAAGCAGACCTGAGTCCATGGCAAAGGCAGGCACTGGAGGAATACTACAGGCCCCTTGCTCTTGGCGGCAGTCACTCCTCTCCCACAGAACTCTAACTTGATCAAGTTGCCCCTGCCGACTGATCTTATTTGTAAAGTACATATTAAATATCGCCTCTCTTTCCCCACTTCCCTGCCTCCCCGTCATGGGAATACTTGCCTGGATTGTGCCTTGAATAAACCACTACAAATCTTTAAGGTTTTTCTCTTAGGGGATCCCAACCAACACTGTCACCGAAGAGACGCTTCTTATTCTGTTTTGCAAAAATTTGTAATTATAGTTGAACCAACATTGGGGAAAAGCGGGAGCTTATGTTTTTTACTATCAAACTGACTAGCATTTATTATGATTAAAATACCATGATCTAATTGATCTAGACCACAAACTACTTTTTAATATCATATGGGGGCTGTGTGTGTGTGTGTGTGTGTGTGTGTGTATACACTTATGTCTCTAAGTGAATATGTAAATATATGTCTGTGTGAGTGTCTGTGGAGGCCAAAAGAGTACACAGATCATAGATCCCCTGAGCCTGGAGGTAAAGGTGGTTGTAAACTACCTGATGTCGGTGGACACACATGACAAACAAAACTAAGGATTTTCATTTATTCTGTTTCATCCCAGTCCACTCAGGTAAACAAACGTAATCTTGCCCATTCCATACAACTGGTGTTAGAAATCTGTGGAAATAGTGTCCGTTAAGTTTCTAGGAAAATGGAAGTAAAATGAACAAATGTTTCTAGAATGCTGGGCAAAACAAACAAGTCTTATGTTGGGTCATTTACATGGTTTTCAGCAATCTCTTAAACAAAATATTTAAGTAATATTAGTAATATTTTTAGATGACCTTGGTAGAAAAATTTCTGTCAACAGGATAGGAAACTTCATTATTTTTCACAGGGATAGAAAGAAATATATACTAGAATATCCTAGTCAAGTGAGTCCCTTGTTCCACAAGGGCTTTGGTGACATGACTTCCAAACAAAGCTGACTAAATTAACGTTTGGAACTCGCATCACCAAAGCCTGTGGGACAAGGGAGTCACTTAAGAAATTGTGTGTGTGTGGTTTGTGTGTGTAGTGTGGTGTGCACATAGGCATGTGTGTGTTTGTGTGCATTGGGGAAGGGGGCAGAATACATTCCTATCTAATACCCTAGTGTTTGGAAATGTTGCTTTTTAGAAAAAGGTGATTGATTGCTTTCCAATGACAGCAGTTTTAGACACACAGACACATGGTGGTAAGGGTTGCTTTTAGGGATACTTTCAAGTTGAAGACGTCATTTTTTGAAGATATTTTGTGTGTGTGTGTGTGTGTATACACACTTATGTCTCTTAGTGAATATGTAAACATATGTCTGTGTGAGTGTCTGTGGAGGCCAAAAGAGTCCATTAGATCATTGGATCCTCTGAGCCTGGAGGTATAGGTGGCTGTGAACTACCTGATGTAGGTGGAGGGAATGGAACTCTGGTTGTATGCAAGAGGAGTGTGTCTTAACAGTTGGGCCATCTCCTCAGAATGTCTCATATGACACTCGCGGCTGTGTTCTGTTCTACTCTGAGAGAGGATGATGTGCCATCTGAAAACTATGGATTTAAGGTGCATTCAGCAGCTACAGGCTGACAGGCAGAAAATAAGGCCTCGAAACTTCACTATTCGTCTTCTTCCTTGTTTCCTGACCCAGTAACTCATGCTGCTTTCCCAAGGAGCAGGCTCTTAACAGTCCTGCTCTTTCTTCAGCTTTTCATCTTAAGAATTCATTTTCATTAGAATATGTCTCAGAAATATACCTTCTTTGACAAGCTAAGTGGCCTCCTCTCTGTGATCCTGTCTGTGAGAATAATACTTAAATAAAATTTTCTTTTATTTGTCGCCATACGGTCTGCCAAAAATTGAATACTTTGTAAACAGGAATTTCCTCTGAATCTATCAAAACAATCTTTGTTAACAGGCAAGTCAAGAAACTTAGAAGTCAGGTCCAAGTGTCTTCCAGGTTTCACACCAACTTGTAGCCTTTCCCTGCATTAGGAAAAAGAAATGCTTAAATGTTACAGACATGATGGTTATATCATTGATATCCACCCATCTTGTCTCTTACGGATGCTCTTCAGTTCTTTTTCATTAAACTGTATCTTTTATGTAAAACCAATGCTATCTTTTTCTCCTGCGTGTTCACTTACTTCTGAAAGCCTCTCCGTTCTTATGTGCACAAGTGTTTTTGCATCTCTGTATTCTTCACATATATGCCTGGTGATCTCAGAAACCAGAAGAAGGCAATGTGTGCCCTGGAAAGGAAGCTGCAGATGCTTTTAAGCTACCATGTGGGTACTATGTTGTGGGACTGTGTAAGGGTATCCTGGTTCATGGCTGAGCATGGGCCTGGAACCCCGAGACTCTAAGTGAGACACGGCAGGCATTAGGCCACGTCCCCAGAACCCAGGGTCCTGACATGCAGTCCAGTCTCCATGGACCTACATTGTTCAGTCATGTAGGCCATTACAGCCCCTCCCAAAGTGCACAGGTAGAGGGCTTGACTACAGGCCTCAGGCCCTAGAGATTTACATACTAATGAAGGTCAGAGGGCAGAGCAAATTAAAGATCCTTCCCCATACCCTCCCCTTTTCTCCCTCCCTATTTAACTCAGGACTGCCCTGAGTTTCAGTGGGGTACATCAAAATCCATCCACCATCTGCCATGAAAATAAACCTTTCTGGAACCAAGGACTTCCTCGTGTCATTGGGGTCTGATGGTGCCAAAGACCCCAGCCTCTGGAATGTTAGACCTTCTCATGTCTGTGGGACCAGCCATGTGGAACGCCTCCAGGACTCCTCCTCTGCTGCGACTTTTTTCCCACACTAGTCCTCTGGAAGTGTAGCACATGTTCTTACCCACTGGGCTATCTCTGCAGCCTCTTGTTCATTACTTCTATGAAGGTCAAAGGAAAAGAGCAAATCATCTATTGCCCAGATCCACACTGGTCTGTGATCTGCAGACAAGACAGGGGTGGTACTACTGCAGCCAAGCTCTTCCTAATGAGCCGTAGATGTGCTTCCAGGAAATCAGTGTGCAACCAGTTAGGCAGAGCTGTGTAACTCTATAGCACAAAAGAGTGGAGCTTAGCCTTTTGTTAGAGCTACTCTGGGCTTCCTCTTCCTTTTGTTATTCAGTCTCTATTCGTAACCCCACATGGTATATATTTATGCTTAGAAAAATTTTAGTTTAATGGTGGTTAATGAGGAATTTCAAGACAGAACAAGAGATACAGTAATTGGTAAATTTAGTTTCCAGTTTACAAAAATGTTAAATTTTGAATATTATATGTGTGTAATTAGATACAGTTTTATGAAAATCAAGCTATGTTACCACAGAGTGCAGAGCATAGAAATACTGCTGACCACCCTAAGTCAGGGCTGGGACAAGCTGGGAAGGCGAACAAACTGTCAAAGTCAAGAGGTGGACTCTGAGAAAGTAGTCTACACTGCAGGCTTGTTGCTCCCCAGAGAGAATATACTGTAATTCATACAAATACACACACAGTATTTGTGAAACTTTGCTCTTTACACTTTAAATTATTCAAGCCATAAGAGTGGACCCAAAGCTCAAGCTGGTTCTTCTTTTACACGTGCCTCTCAGTAGCTGAACTGGTCCTTCTAGGAGGCATGGGAGGGATGGCTGCTTTGCTATGTGAACTTTTCAGCTTAAAATGTAGGTTGCCTTTCCCCTGAGCCAGTTAAGGATTAAGCATCAAAGTAAAGGAAGGCATAAAAGCCTGAGGAGAGGCCTGCTCCCTAGAGGCTCCTTAGAAAGGGATCTTTACTCATTAGTCTACAAGCTAAACTGAACTCTAGGTGAGTTACTGAGTTAATCCAGACAGTCAGACGTCAGTGTGAGGGGAAAGCTTGAGACCTCGCTGTGTGCACTGTGCTGAAGCCTTGCACACTGCACCATGGATGCCCGCTGCCTCACTTGGAGGTCTGTTAAACTTTGGTTCATGTTCATGGCAAAAACAAACAAACTATTGTCTGGGCTATTTAAATGGCTTAGTTGTAGAGAGCTTGAAATCCTGAGGACCTGAGTTCGGATCCCTGGCATTCATGTAAATGCTGATTCCCCATTCTCAGGAACTTACCCTGAAGGTCGGATATAGCTTCTAAGCCATGATGTTAAGAGGTTTCAGTGTTAGACTAGCAACACAGTTTAATTTTCTGTCAAAGAAACAGCCTGTGATCATTGTAATTATGTAAACTACAGTAGACATATGAGATAATTTTTAAATTGGCCTTGTGTCCTAGGTAAATTAATGATGGTCTCAACTTACGGGCGGACACAGGGTTTTCCTTAGTAAGAACACTGTCCCATGACCAGCTGGAATCATTGCAGGCTCTGCAGCTCAGCAGCCTGAGCTCTTCTGATGACAGAGATGTAGCTTCTGTACCTCATTTCCAAACTAGTGACTGGGAGACACGGTAAGGGAACCCCCTGTGCACCTTTAGTATGGTTAAATAAGTGAAGACAACCAGGAGAGCGATGGAAAGTTGACATCTCTGTGGAAAAGGACAATGGCAGAAGACAATGGAGGAAGAAAACTGATGGAGAAGAGACACAGAGAGCCATCGCTGCAATTTACACCATAACAGCGTCCTAGTCCCCTCTGTCTCTCGAGTCTCCTCACTACCAGTGAATGTCCACCCAAGTGTGGGCAACTCAGGAATCCCAGGCATACATCAATCGTACAGTTTTCTTTAAATACAAATAAATGACTGAAGTTCATGCATACCGCATGATCTGGGAAAAGAGGAATCTAGACTCCGACCAAGAGTTAGAAGAGATCTGGGAGATAGCAATTGAAAGAATAAAGAGGAAACTTGATGTTGAGCTTAGAGTTTGAAAGATAAAAAGGCCACACAATTATATTGACAGGACAATATATAATAATAGTAATAATAATAATTAATAATATTTTTAGATCCTTTTGAACATGATTTAAATCCTTAAATATTAACGCATTATAATGACATGTTTTAAAGCCATGTGTGTGAATGCTAGTTAGCACTTGTTCCTTCCCTTTTGCAGGACTGAAACTAAGTGGCTATAAACCAGGGTACATTTAAAGTGGGCAGCACATCTGCTGGCGTGTGGCAAGCATCAATGTGTTCACTGCTTTTGTTAGTGTCCTTACTGCTACCCAGATGGTCTATGCTCTCCTTTTCACAGGGCTATATTTTCCAGCTCTCACCTCCACACCATGCAGAGCTGGCAAAGGGATTTATTGGTTCATAATAAAACACTGACAAGCTGATGGACTTCAGTAGCAGAGCTTTAATTTCAGTTATAAAGAACTGATTATTAGGTATAGATAACACCTTACTTTATTAAGTAGATAATAAAGAGAATACCAGGTAGGTGACACTAGTGAGAATCACCTTAAGTCACCATCAGTGATCAATGATCAGCTTAGAGCTGTGCTAGTCTCTCTGAAACAGCTTGTTCTTGGCTTGGTACTGCAACGTCACATATGTGAAAACCTACAATAAGCTTCCTCACCCTTACCTCTTTCTCCTATATAAACAGTGGTCTCACTACACACACTTCAGATACCATGGGCCAAACAGCAAAGTCTCTGTTTTGTTTGAACAGTTATTAATTCTTTGCTGCCTTCTCCTTCTCTTTGCTACTTTTTCCTGTCTATCTTAGGAAGCTATTTTCTTCTGTTGATGGACACCCTCACACTTCTAAAACCTGCCACTTGTGCAATAGGTAGCCAGGTCACTCTGAATATGATTGACCACTTTGAAAAACACTCAATAATTTGAGTTTTGATCTCTTCTTTATTAACTGTCATCCCCTAAACTCATGAAAATTGAACAGTTCACCAATGAATAAAAAATGGGCTAGGACAAAATAAGAAAAAGAAATTGAAGACTTTCTAGAATTGCACGAAAATTAAAACACAACATACTCAAATTTGTGGGCCATAATAAAGAAGATTCTGAAAAGCAAGTTCACAGCACTAAGTGCCTACATATACAAACTAGAGAGATCTCATAGTAGTACAACAGAAATCAGGGACAATCTAAACTATCTTGGGGAAAATTGAATTAAGCAAGTAAATGATATGTATGATAAAACACTGAAGAATGAAACTGAAAATATCAGAAGCTGGGAAGACCTCCCATGCTCATTAATTGGTAGGATTAATATAGTAAAAATGGCCATTCTATGAAAAGCAATCTACAGCATCAATGCAATTCCCATCAAACTTCCAATGCAATTATTCACATATCTTTTTTTTTTTTTTTAAAGATTTATTTATTTATTATATATGAATACACTGTAGCTGTCGTCAGACACACCAGAAGAGGGCATCAGATCTCATTACAGATGGTTGTGAGCCACCATGTGGTTGCTGGGATTTGAACTCAGAACCTCTGGAAGTGCAGTCAGTGCTCTTAACCACTGAGCCATCTCTCCAGCCCCCTTATTCACATATCTTACAAAACAATCTTAAGCTTTATATGGAAACACACAAAAAAAAAACTTAGGACAGCTAATCAAATCTAAAATAATAAAAAAGAACTTCTGGATATTAGCTCTAATTTCAGATTTTACTAAGGAGCTATAGTAATAAAACTAGCATGGCACTGGCATAAGAATGCCAAATAATGATTAATGGAATGGAACTGAATACCCAAACATAAACCCAGGAACCTATGGACACCTGGTATTTGATAAAGTAGCCAGAAACACACTTTCCAAGAAAGACAGCATGTTCAACAAATGTTCTGGATGGCTTCATGTAGAAGAAACCAAATAGATACATACTAATCACTCTGCAGAAAACTTAACTCCAAATGTATCAGAGACATAAAATGTATGTTGAGACATAAAACAAGAAACACTGAACACTTTGAAAGAAGACAAAGTGGGTGATAGTCTTGAACTCATGGAAACAGGAGAAGACTTTCTGACAGAATACCATTAGCATAGCTTATGCTCTTAGTAAATGAGACCTCCTGAAACTGAAAAGGCTTTGCATTGCAAAGGACACCATCATTCAGACAAAGTTACAGACTACAGAATAGGAAAAGGTTTTTTTTGTAACAACTGCACATTGTATAGAGGGCTAATAGCTATTTTTTAAATTTATTTATTTATTTATTTATTTATTTGTGGTTTTTCGAGACAGAGTTTCTCTGTGTAGCCCTGGATGTCCTGGAGCTCACTCTATAGACCAGGCTGGCCTCGAACTCAGAAATCCACCTGCCTCTGCCTCCCAAGTGCGGGATTAAAGGTGTGTGCCACCACTGCCCAGTAAGGGCTAGTATCTAAAATACATAAAAAACTAAAAAAAAAAAAATCTAGATATGAAGAAAGCAAATAATTCAATTTAAGAATGTGGTAAAGATCTAAACAGAAGATTCTCAAATGAGAAAATTCATGCAGCTGAGAAACAGAAACATTCAACATCCTTAGACATCAAGAAAAAGACTTGATGCTCCAGCGTAGGGGAATGATAGAGCGGTAGGGAGGAAGTGAGTGGTGGGGGAACACCCTCATGCAGGCAGGGGGAAGGAGGGTTAAATGGGGGATTTTCAGAGAGGAAAATGGGAAGGGAGCTAACATTTGAAATGTAAATAGAGAAAATAACCAATAAAAAAAGAAAATACAAATTGGAACTTCTTTGCAATTTCATCTTACACCTTCAGAATGGCTAAGATGAATAAAACAAGTGGCAACTTATTTTTTTGGTGAGGATGTGTAGTAAGCGGGACACTTATCCACTGTTTCTGGGAGAGCCAACTTGTAGAGTCACTGTGGAAATCACTGTGGCCACTGCTCAGAAAGACGGGAATCAATTTGCCTTGAGATCCAGGTATTACTATTCTTGGACACATGCCCAAAGGATGCTTCATCCTACCACAGAGACACTTGCTTCTCCATGTTCATTGATGTTCCATTCATAATAGCCAGAAATTGAAAACAAAACCTAGACGTCCCTCAGCAAAAGAATGGGTAAAGAAAATATGGTGCATATACACATACTTAGCCATTAAAGAAATAGAATCATGATTTTCACAGGCAAATTAATGGAACTAGAAAAAAAGTCATCCTGGGTGATATATCCAAGATACAGAAAGATAAATACGATATATATTTGCTTATATGTGGGTATTAGCTGTTAAGTTAATGATAACCAAGCTAAAATTTCTAGAACCACAGAGGCTAGGTATAAAGTATGGGGCTAGAGGAGGGCGACCCTCTCTAGGACAGGGAAATAAAATACTTGTGCATGGATAGAGGAGGGCTGGAATGTGAGGATCAAATGGGGAGTTGGAGAGGAGGAGAGGGACAGCTACAATTAAGGGCAATTGGGGGATAATATGGGAACCTAATACAGTAGACATTTCCTAAAATATATACATATATGGAGGTGATCTAAATGAAATCATCAAATAATGGAGGAGACAGAATTCCAAATGGTTACCTGTTGTCATCAAATTAAGCTTCCAGCGCTAGGATTGGGCTGTATGTAATTGAATTGTTGCCCACAGGGTCCCCTGGGAATCCCCAGAGAAACCAGGCTGTGGCCAAGATAATAGGTTGCTTTTTACAAATTAGCCAGGCCCCAATGCTGAAGCCAGCACCTACATAACTCATTGAACATAGACAGACTTCACTTTTACTCTGCAAGCCACCAAAAGAGACATGTAAACACTAACTCAGACGCAAACCCTTGGATCTACAATGTTCTCCTGCCTGCCAGATATACTAGAGCAAAAATGACACAAAGCTCATGGGAGTAACCAGCCAATATTTGACATGACTCAAGGCTTATTCAATGAGATTGAACCTGTACCCAACACTGCTTGGGTGACCAAGAATCTGTGACAAGGTAACCCAGGGCTCTAGAGTAAAACCAAACACCATTGTTCTAATACGAAGAAAACAAAAACATGGCAAGAAAATGTCTCCAAATGACATTCTGCTGTACTCATAGTTCAATGTCTTGTTCAGCCTTCATCAGACAAGCTTTCTCCTGTGACAGATGGAAGCAAACACAGAAATCCAAGCTAGACATTTTTTCAGAGACTGAGAGTCCCTGGAACAGTCTCAGTCCTAAATGGAATGTCTCCATCAAATCCCTTCCCTCAGGACTCATGGAATCCTTTGGAAGAGGAGGCAGAAAGAGTCTAAGAGCCAGAAGAGATGGAAGATACCAAGAAAATAAGGACCTCTAAGTGAACATGATCAGTGCACATATGAAATCACAAAGACTGAGGCAGCATGCACAGGGCCTGCACAGGTCTGCACTAGGTCCTTTGCATATATAGTATGGCTTTCACTTTAGTGTTTTTATTGGATTCCTAATTGTGTCAATGAGTGGGTCTTCATTTCTTGTGTTTTATTGGATTTCTAATCGTGTCCATGAGTCGGTCTTCATTTCTTGTGTTTTCTCGGGCTTGTTTTCTTCTCTTTGTCCTATCCAATTCCAGTGTGTTAGTCTTTGTTTTATCATATCATATAACATATATCACACATAGCATATCATTATAGTCCCTCAGAAGCTCTTTGTTTTCTAATGAGAGACAGACAATGAGTGGGTGTTGATTGGAAGAAAGCTGAGGTGTGGAGGAACTTGTAGGAATAGAGGGAAGGGAAATCATAATCAGGATATATTCTGAGAAAAAAATCTATTTTCTATTTCCTATAAAATGAAAATAAAAACTCTAAAATAACCTGCTATCCTGCATGAACTCCTACTAGAATTTACTAAGTTCACTAACACTGAAAAACTCACTTTTATTAACAGAGTAAGAAACAAAAATCACTGTGTATGAGTCTATGAACATTTTAAAAAAGCATGAGCTAAGCTGGCCCATCTATCACTGGGGTGGCAGACCAGCGTAGGAGTCAAAGGGCCAGAGAGTGACTGACACTATCTTTTCCCCTGGACACTGAGGACATGTGCTCATTAGGACTTAATTCAACAGTCTTCTGAATAGCTGGTTCAAGTCCCAGCTCTCATCTTACTACGTAAACTCAAGAGGGCTACTTAACTTCTCTGTGCTTTAGTTTCCCAACGAGTCAACTTGGAGTGACAAGTTATTAAAGCCATGTTATTAAAGAAGAGAATGCCAGCGTGTTTCAGTCTTAGACATTTGGCATGAAATTATGTAGCTCTATGTTTCCTAATTTTCTTTTTGTAAGATAATGATGGGCAATTAAATATTTTTACACTCCTATAAAATTCTATGGAGATGATAAAACATTAAACACTGCCATAAGATATTTTGAATTTTTAATAGATAATTACATGTACAATATGTTACAGCACTTAGATACATACAGGCTATGATATAATGGTTAAGGCCTGAATTTGGAGATTAAAATTCTGGCTCTGGGACCTTGATCAAATGATGCCTCTTAGCTTTGTTTCTTACCTGAAGCTCGAAGAAAATAACAATGAATAACAATATTATCTTGTGATCTCTATCAGTAAGCTCATGATTACTGAGAAGGCTTCAATCTCTTTACTATAACCATTCAAACAGTCTGGGCTGGAAAAATGAACAATTATCAGCAACTGTTTTTCTTTTCTCATGGTGTTCTTTTCTCTTTTTGAGGATATTGTATAGTCCAGGGTAGCCCAGAAATATTGAGCCATGTAGCATAGGATAGCCTTAAGCTTCAGCTCCTGATTCTTTGCCTCTATTTTTCCAGTGTTGGTATTACAGTATTTGTGACCACACTCCACCGACTAGTTTTAACTAGTTTAGTTATGTTTCCAATATCTGGAGGACTGAATAATATAAATATTTGATGTCACATTAAAATTGCTAGTGATGTCTCAGAACAACAACTGTGGTGATTTAGGTTTATGGAGGAAAACAAATTAAGACTTAATAGCTAGAGAGAGAGAGAAAGAGAGAGAGAGAGAGAGAGAGAGAGAGAGAGAGAGAGAGAGAGAGAGAGAGAATATGAATATTCTTTTATTATTTGGGAAAGTAGAAAGGATATTACTATAAACTAGTAAGGAAGGGCTATGTAAGTTACCACCAGGGAGCTATAAAAAAAAACTGCAGGTGACATAGATGTGAACTCTGAAATATCTGTGTTCCTTGAAAACAGTAGTTATTACAAGTCTCTTCTGGATAAATAGAAAATCATTAAGAATACATTACTTCTATGGAAAATTTGAGTACCAATAATATATGTCTGTATATTGAGTACCATACACATTGAGTATAATTATACACACACACACACACACACACACACACACACACACACACACTTTAAAAAGCATCCCCTCAGGAACCTTCTGCACTAATGAATCCCTAGTCTTTCCAAACTGGACTTGGCTCTTATTTTTAAAGCCTTCCATCATTTTGTACTTAAGAGATCATGCTCCTGAAAGGGCTTTATAAAACTATAAAGTTCTATAAAAAGAGAATGGTTCTTTGCTTGCTGCTTTGTGGTTTAGGAAGTGAGCTTGTAAACAACTCCAGGCCAAAGGAAATGCTTTCTTTCTCTTGTATGCCTCAAAGAGAACCCAATGATTAGCGCTAAAGGCCACAGGCACTTCTCAGACGCTTAGCTAAAAGGTATGTAATAAGTGATGTCTATGAAAACAGAACAAAAGAACAGAAAAACACAGCCCTGCCTTCAGCAACACTACTAAGCCATTTAGAGAGCAGAAAACGACATGGACTGTATTGTGCTATCTGGAGCAAGGAATGTAGGACATCCTGGATATGAAGACAAAAGGTCTTCAGGAGAGGCATGTCTACCCCCAGAGCCATCACCAGAAGGGAACAACAGTATTCCACCATTACAACACTTCTTGGAAAGAGGCACCCTCATTCCTGTCACAATCAACCTTAAAATTAAAATTAATAACGGCAGAGAATCTGTACATTCTAATATTTGCAGTAGATTCTATTCATTATCCTTGACATGGATGCAACAGGAATAAGAGCAGCCATGTACAGAAAGGACAGCACCTTATGGTCTGGGGCATGTGTGGAGCCATCACTGACTCTGTAGAAACAGAGAGAGCCACAGTTGGAATGAGAACTCAGGAAGCTCCGGGAGACATGAGAACGTATGGAAGTGGGCAAACTGTGTCATAATACAGTGATGTTCCAGACCAACAAATGCATAGTGCAGTGGGTACAGTTCCCACAGAGTTTATAAAGAAGGAAAATGGAGGACTTTGGGCTATGGGCCACTTCACTTGAGACATTGCTTAGTGTACACAAGGTCTTGGTTTTAATCCTCATTTCTAAAACCACATATATACCATTTAGGAAGTCCTCAATTTTTAAAATAATGGTGCTTAGGAAGTTGAAAACCATACTTACCCTGACTATATCATCACATGGTATGTCCATGTGTTGAATTATTACATCATATAAATATGTAAAAGGATAATACATAAATTATAAATCCAGTACCTGCAATGACACTCTTCAAGCAAATATAGAAAACTCCACTTTCTCATTGTCGACAGAGATTTAAAGCAATGTCAACACATGGTGTGCTGGCTAGGTTTGTGTTGACATGACACAGCTAGAGTCATTTGGGAAGTGGGACCACAACTGTGAACAGGTCCACAGCAGATTGAAGGAAGAAACATCTGGATCCATATATATTTCTTAGGGTTTCTATTTTGCTGTGACTGTCTTAGTTAGGGTTTGACTTCTGTGAACAGACACCATGAATAAGGCAAGTCTTATAAAGGACAACATTTAATTGGGGTTGGCTTACAGGTTCGGAGGTTCAGTTCATTATCATCAAGGTGGGAACATGGCAGCATCCAGGCAGGCATGGTACAGGCAGAGCTGAGAGTTCTACATCTTCATCTGAAGGCTGCTAGTGGGAGACTGGCTTCCAGGAAGCTAGGGTGAGGGTTTAAAAGCCCACACCCACAATGACACACCTACTCAGACAACACCACACCTTCTAGTAGTAGCATTCCCTGGGGAGAGCATATACAAACCATCACAATGACCAAAAGTCATTTGGGGAGGAAAAGGTTTATTTCAGCTTATAGTTAGTTACACATTGCATTCTATCACTGAGGAAAATCGAGGCAGGAACTCAAACAGGCAGAAACCTGAGGACAAGAGCTGATATGGAGGCTATTGAGGGGTTCTGCTTCCTGGTTTCCTCTTCATAGCTTGCTTAGCTTGCTTTCTTACTGCACGTAGCACCATAAGCCACATGGTAGTACTACCCCAAGAGAGGTGGGCCCAACCACATCAATCATCAATCAAGAAAATGTAAGTTTGGTTTTGTCATGGAATACCTTGGTTTCTCCATCTATAAGGAGCTGAAAGGGTTTGCGGCCCCATGAGGAAAGCAACAATACCAACCAACCAGAGTTCCCAGGGTCTAAACCACCAGCCCGAGAGCACTCAGGGAGGGACCCATGGCTCCAGCTGTATATGTAAGGAAGGATGGCCCTGTAGGGCACAGGTGGGAGAGGAGGTCCTTGGTCTAGTGAAGGCTGGATGCTGTATGTGGGGGAATTAGAGGGTGGGGAGGTGGGAGTGAGGGGGTAGGTGGGGTACATCCTCATAGAAGCAGAGGAGGGGGGATGGGATGGGGGTTCCTGGGTGGGGGGATGGGGTAAGGGGATAACATCTGAAATGTAAATAAAATATCCAATAAAAAATAATAATAATAAAAAAGAAAATGCACCAAAGGCTGGCCTACAGCCCTATCTTATGAAAGCATTTTCTCAACTTCCTCCTCTCCAATGACTCTACCTTGTGTCAAGTTGACACAAAATTAGCCAGCACAATTATACAATCTAATTTCATAGTTGTACAAAGGTAAGTATGCTTATGAAAATGAGTGATTCTTTCTCAAAGTCACATAATGCTTCTGTGTGTTTTGAAAAAGACAGTGGAGAATGCTGCAGGAGAAGGCAGTGTTGTTCCTAAGCATCACAGAAGCCAGAGAAATTAACTGTCGTACATTTTAGTGTAGAAATACATTGGTACTACTCTGGACTTACTGTTTACATCATTCTTCTCAGACTCCATTGCAGACACCATGAGTATTTTTTCTTCAACGTTTTGCTGAGGATCACAGAATCCATCCTAAACCATTCTATAATCTTCATGAAGTTTTATGCAAGTATTTTCGATAACATTTTATTTGTTTTCTGTTCAGTTTTCATTTTACAAAAGATCAAATAAACCCAAGTGACTTTCTTGATGTAGAAGCTGTAGATAGGAATTGTCAATCTTAGCAGCAAGGGGTGTCACCCAAGTATTGATTAACTCTGGGCTTTAAGTTTTTGCCAGATTTCTAATTAGTATCCTTTCCTTTCCAGAGCATGGTTTCACAGGAGGCTTTGCACCTGCTTTCTGTTTTCAGGGTGCAGACTGGCAATCAAAGATTTATTTGTTTTTTAGCTGAAAATTCTGAATGATTAAAAGTATTAACATATAATGGTAACTGATATTTTTACATTTCCAAGCTAACAAACATCCATGCCATTTACAAATGTCTCAATACAGCTGTAAGCTCATGAAACTTTCTAATACTAATTATTTAAATTTTTGTAATTCAATAGAATTGGGAGATTATTTTAGAAAATTAAGGGGAAATAGGATATTTCCATAGAGGAAAAGATTCCTGAGCTTCAGATGCTGAATCTTTCCAGTATTCTATAATTCTATACATTTAGTCTGTTAAACCTTACTAAGGCCCACCTTGACATGCATCACAGGGGTTGGTTTTAAAAATAGAATCCTAATAACGTAAATCACTTTGTCTTAAGTGTCACAATGTGCTGTCCTCGTAGCAAAAGGAGTCCCCCAAATATGAACTTATTCATTTCTCTGAGATGATGTTAAAGTAAAGCTTCTGTCCATAAGTATTTTAAGTCCCTACTCTGTACTCGTCCCAAGGAAATTTACATCTTAGGTACCTTCTCATGTCTTATCCCATTATGTCCTTAAGGTTAAGAGGACTTTCTTAAGGTTAACATGAAAACTGGTAACTTTCAAGAGGTGAATGACCTTGTTATTAGATTAAGCAATGCTTATAACAGGATGTTGAAGATTAGTTTCTTACAAATGATTATTGTTTCTTAGAAATGCAAACACCTCTTCAGAAACTTCCTAACAAAATGGTACTTTGACTTTTACTAAAATGGCAAAATGGTTATGGTCAGCAAAAATGTCTATTTCCTCAAAAACCATAAGGTGCTATTTATTGCCTTTCGATTGTAGAAGCGCTAATAGTTATGGGTAACAGGGTTGAATGAACAGTGAATGTGTACAGTGCTATGCTCTGGTGCTTTAAAAGCAGGGTACACGCAGTGAGAAAGAATGGGAAAATGAGGTTCAAAAAGTAGTCAAATTACTTCTACAGATTGAAAATAATTTGGGGAGTTTTCTGAAGCAGGACAAAGCTTGAACCAAGCCAATAGATTGTGAAAATTAAGATGATTAATTTAAGACTTTTTCCTGGGTATAGACTAGAGTGATGTAAAGGATGGAAGGTTTAGGGAGTGATTTCTGAATCTGAGGAAGGCAAATTTGGTTAAAATACTGCAAGAAATGAAGCTACGTATGTTAAAGATGGAAAAGAATGAAAATCATTTACTAAAGTCAAATAGAAAGTAGACTTCTCTGTTTTGCATTGATCATTGTTTCCACATATGTTAATGGCTAAGATTAAAAAAGAACACGACAGCACATATTGTTGTGGATGTGAAGAAAGGGAACACTTATTTATTCCTGGTAGGAGTGCACACTGCTACATCTGTGGCAGTCCGTTAAGAACCTGATAATTGATCTACCTCAAGAGTCAGCTATATCACTCTAGGGTATATACCCAAAGGATTCTACACCCTACTATAGAGACATTTGCTCATTCCTGTTCATTGCTAATCTATTGATAGCAACCAGAAATTAGAAACATCTTTGATGTCCACCAGCCAATGAATGGATAATAAAATGTGGTATATTAACACAATGGGATATTACTCAGCTGTTAAAAAAAAATCAACTTATAAAGCTTGCAGGTAAATGGGTTGGGGCTAGGACAAAATAATAATCCTGAATGAGGTAACAGATCACAAAAGACAAATAGTGTATGTTTTCTCTTCTATGTGGATGTTAGTTTTCAAGCCTTTGCTATGATTGCTATGGTTTGAACCACTACAGAGGTTAGGTACCCTGTAAGAGACTAGTTGGGAGGAAGGGATCTATCAAAAAAGGGCTAATAGAATATATTGCTATGGAGAGACAAAGGGGATGCTATGATAGGCAGATTAAATAGTGAGAGGTGGAAGAGAAGGGTAAGGAAGGAAGATGAGGAAAGACCATTAACAATAAAGGCCATTTGAAAGATTGTATGTAAAGCCAATCCTATATAGCATCCTATGATATGCATATAAGAAAGGAATGTAAATGTAGTTACCAGATAATAGGGGGGAGAATTCCCCAACTAGACTTGCTTTTCTCAGCCCTTATCAAAGACATGGAAATGAATCCACTGCCCCATGAATGGAAAATGTGCAGACTGAGAAACTTTGGAGCTCTCAGTCCTAAATAGGATGTTTTCAACAAACTTCCCCTTGAGAGCTCAGGATGCTATGTGGAAGAGGAGGAGGAAAGATGCTAAGTGCCAAAGGTGATGTGGATGACACCAAGAAAATAGTGTCTTCCATTCACAACAGGACTGATGCTCAAGTAAACACACAGAGACTGTGGCAGCACGCATAAGACCTGTACACGTTCAAGCCAAACAAGGTACCAGAGTTGAGAGGAGGAAGAAGACTCTGATCCCCTAATCCAAACCCATCAGCAATAGATATCCTCTGATAGAGGGAAAGGTACATTTTCTCCATTGAAATCTTATTGAGTATATCAACCATATTCCCAGGGCAGGTGGCACGCCCAGCAATATATGGATGACACAAAACAAACTCAGTGGTATTCTCATAGACTTTGTATCTCACTTTTGCTTTATTTGGAATTGTTTTGTCGTATTGATCTTTTGCTTCCTTGTTTCGATTTTTGATTTTGTGGGTTTTTCGCCCTTGTTTCTTATCATTTTTGTTGTTTTATTTGTTTTGTTTTACAGAACGAGGGAAAAAACAGAGGAGTGTGGACAGGGAGGTGAGAGGAGAGAGAATGCCATCAAAATAAAACATTCTATTAAAAACATTTATAAAACAAGATATGTGAGAACACTCCAAGTTAAAGTTTAATAATTTCAAATGTATGGACTTTTCTCTGAATCTGGCATGAGGCAAAGGTAAAGGTTTAAAGGGTCTTCACTGAAGGGAGTCTTCATTGTGGAGAACCATTTTAACAAGCAAGAGATGCTATCCATAGACACAACATAAATAAAAACGTAACAGATAAGTATATATGTGACATCATGGAGGTTGAGGGTTCATGATTCTGAGGGCTGGAGAAAAAATACAGAAATGATGATCATTCCCTCAGGTGCTACTTGCAGGCCCTAAGTCCTTGGTCCAGAGGCCAGGCTACGGAGATGGTGCAAAAGGACCAGATGCTAAGTATTTTCAGCATTTCAGCGTTGTCATCCACACAGTCTGAATGGAGCATGAAATCAGCTACATTCAGCACGCAAATGAAGACGTGGCTGTACACCAGTAAAGCTGTATTCCTAGATGCCAAGAACACTCTCATAAACTTTTCATGTATTACTAAGTATTATTCTCATTTTCAATCATTAAAAACACAAAACTGGCGCTATCTTCATGGGCACACTATAAAGTCTCTGAAGCTTTTTGTTGCCACCCAATCTAACAGAGGACATTTGGGGAACACACTGGAGAGAGCTTGGAAAGAGAGAGACTAGATCATTCTCTTGGGAACTATCCTAATTGACATACACAAAACTTCAATCTATGTACCCTGTTCAGTGTGTAAAGGGTATCACAAACAAGCACTTGCCAGATTCACATTCAACTATGTCTAAAAAGTGGACTGGACTGAACAAATTTTAAAATATCCAGTTCAAAACACACGCACATACACACACACAGAGTCAAATATTATATCGGAAAATTGATACCACAGACCAATAAACAAAGTAACTTGCCCTGGACTACATTCGTAGTTCAGATACCCTAACTTGATTTTGCCTGTGTTCTTTTTATTTCAGCCTTCAGAATCATTATAAATATTATAATGATTCAATATTATAAATTAATGTCATGATTGTCGTCATCGTCGCCGTCGTTGTCATCATCATCATCATCAAACACCTGTTTTATGTCAAGTACCTTGCTCAACTGTTCAGAAACATTTTCAGTTAATTTGCATCCCATTTTTCTGACTCAGAAACTATGTATTCCATTTTACCATTGAAATAACTATCCTTGAGAAAGCCCTCAACTTTTCTTTGTTTCTCCAAGATCCTTCTCTCCAGACATTTTAAACTTACTAAAACAGCTGTGATGTTTTCAGTTGGTTCTTTTTTAATTTTTACACACGGATGATCCTCACATAGCCCTACAAGTCTGCCCAAAAACCTTCTAAATCTCCACACGATCAGAATTTATAAACATGGCTTGTTTCCCGTAAGCACCATAAGCCTTTTCTTTTACCGTTGGCTTATTCCCTCTTCCCTCCTCCCTCCAGCCCTCAGACACAAAGGCTCTATTCTAACTTCCCAATCTCTCATGGACTTGTCCAATTCAGCCCTAAAGCACCCTGGCACTGGGGCCCTAAATAATCATTTTAAACAACCTTTGTTTTTAAAGCAAAGTACCAGAAGATGATAGGACAGAAATCAGTGTGATAAGCCTACAGTTGTTCACAAAAGAGATAAATAAGGTTTGCAGTGGGTAGAAACACTCAAATGGAAGTCTAATGGAGTGATTCAAATTAGAAACCTTAATTGAGTCTTTAAAGAATTGTGGCCTTGGACAAGAAAAACCCTGGACCCTGTAAGACGGTAATCATACTTACAGGGATTTAACAGTTTTGAGACTGGACAAGTTAATAAAAGTGAACTAATTTAAAACCAAGACAGATGTAGTGGTTGCTCAGAAAACCTTAGCTCTTGATGCTGATGTTTTTCTCAATAGCATAAGAAAGTTGTTTCGCAACATCATAAATTCACAGTGAGTATTTAATTAGCAGTAATACTGTATATTTCTTCATTCTGCATTTCTGTTCTTACCGCATAAACATTAATAAACAGACAAAAGAATCTTTAAGATTATTCTGTTAAATTAAGATGCAGTCATGTTGGTCATCTACTTAAATATTGCAGAATACTCATCTGTTTAAACACGACATACGCATTTCTCAGTCCTTCAGCTACCCACAAGACTGTGCTCAGTTTGAAGTTGATTTCATGCTAATAATAATAAAAAGCAAAACCTAACCAGGGCACATTAGGCACATTGGAGCTCCCAGAGACTGAATCATCAACCAGATAGCATGCACAGGACAGATCTAGTCCCCCAACACATATGTAACACATGTACAGCTTGGTCCTCATGTGAGATCTCCAAGGGCAGGAGCAAGGGCTGTCTGTGACTAGGTTGCCTGCTGTTGGCCTCCCTTTCTAACTGGATAGCCTTGTCTAGCATCAGTAGAAGATGTGCCCCATTCTACTACAACTTGATATGCTCAGGCAGGTTGAAATCCATGGGAGGTCTCCTCAAAGGAGAAAGGGAGCAGGGGATAAGGGGAGGAAAGATAAGAGGGAGTGTCTGGGATGAGAGGAAGGAGGGAGAGCTCCAATCGGGATGTAAATTAATTAATTAATTATGAAATAAAAGTGTAGAACTGAGAACATGAAATTATAATTGAATTCTAGCCATTTAAATAAACCATGCTTTTAATTTTTTTTAAAATGACTTTGGTATACTTAAAATGATTTTCAGCACATGGCATTGGTTAGATTCTGAGTGTGGTACTTTAAAGAACTCCTAACAAATTTACATTCATCCTCTAAACCTTCAGGTACGTTCATTATATATATAAAAATATCAATTCTCTTCTAATCAGTTTCTTTTGTCCCTTCTCCAGCCCATCTAGAAGTCTATCTGCATCTTAGCCAAACACACAATTTATAGTTGAGGGCAAGGAAAAGAACAGAAATAGAACAGCGGGAGTATGCTTGCAAACCCAAGTCCTTATTAGGACGTCTGCTCTGAAGACGAGTTACTAGAGCTGAGTAGGACCTCTATTAACAGGAGTGAGTTCCTGAGCCAGACAGCCACAGTAAATAAAGGAGCCCGTGCTTACATTCATCTGATGGTTTTGCAGACTGGAGATGTGTTTCTGGCACCATTCTTCCACGTTCAGGAAACAAAGCACACAAAACACTATGTTCCTTAGAATGTTTTCCTTGTGTGGTTAAATGAATCAAACAAATGAAGCATGGATAAGGAATTTAAATCTAAGTGAGATTTTCATCCACAGTAGCTTCCAGTTTCTGTTTATTTATATTTTTTTAAAACTTTGTTTTGTTATCGGCCTCTTGTGTAAGTAATAATTAGATTTAAGAAGATTCCCCCCGCTCCCTAAAACCCTCAGAGTACCTTAGCCTTTTTTTTTCAGCACTTATAAAACTACTTTGGTAAATATAAAGACAGAGCATCCTAACAAAGTAGGACGGCTCTTAAAACAGAGAGGCAGCTCTTAGCCTGGGCTGTTCAGAAGAAGCACCAGCAGAGTGTGGTGCAGAGCACTGTATTTTCCTGAGGTAAAAGAAGTGTGTCTCTTGGAAGGAGCTCACAAAACTTACTTTGTAATTTGCTTTCTCTTCCCCCAGGGAAGAAAACTGAATAAAAATTAGTAAAAGGGGATTTAATATTCTCAATGGTTTCCAGGCAGAATTTCCAACGAGGGACAGTGAGACTTTTAAAATGATTCCTTGACCTCGTGGGGAAATCAACAAAGTCAAATGTTATTTCCTGAGGAGGTCTGAGTTATACTTTCACTTTCTTTGGTAGAACACAGGCATTTCTGTGACTTCCTACCTACAATTTCATCTTGAGAGGTCACCACTATGTTGTGGGAAATCAAAAACTCTGCATAACCAATTTTGAGATCACACATCCATAAATTGACAGTGAACTTCTTAGAATATTTCATTATTTATTTACTGAGATATTTCTCATAGAATAATGAACAGTGGTTATTGTTTTATTTTATTCCTGGACCTCCTCAAATGTTTCATTCTTTTGATTACAATGGAACTGTTATTTAATTTCAAAGAGATAAATTAGCAAGAGTAAATTTAAAGTCCTTTAAAAAAATATTCAAGGGGCTAGAGAGATGGCTCAGCAGTTAAGAGACCTGACTGCTCTTCCAGAGGTCCTGAGTTCAATTTCCAGCAACCACCGGTGCCATCTTCTGGCATGTCTGATGATAGCTACAGTGTACTCATAAATAAATAAACAAATGAGCCTTAAAAACATATTTAAGATAAAGACATATTTAAGATATATATATTTGAAATAAGATTGAAAAATATAGGCATTCAAGGGCAGGGCATTGGTTTACTCCAGTAAGAAAAATATTTAGTCTACTGAGAGTCAAATTAAATAGTAAATAGCAATACAAAACAGATGAATTTGAAAAGTAAGTTTATGAGTCTAGACTCCAGGCTGGGAGTGTAGAATGGTAGGAAATCTATTCATCATACTCAAGTCCCTAGCGTCTGTGCCATCAGTACATTAAAAAAACATCATCTTCATTGTATAAGTCCTACTAGACTTTATCTCATAGCTGTAAAGAATACAACAATATGAACTCAAGAGTCCCTCCATGGTCCCTACATCAGCTTCTGCCTCCAAGCGCCTTCCCTGTGTGAGTTCCTGTCCTGACTTCCTTTGCTGATGAGCAGCAATGTGGAAGTGTGAGATGAATAAACCCTTTCCTCCCCAACTTGTTTCTTGCTCATGATGTTTTATGCAGGAATACAAATCCTGACTAAGACAGCTATTGACCATCACATGTAACCTGTACTACTTAATTCTGCAAATCCCCCTACCCCTGCATTCCCACATTTGTCTACCACCAGGTTAACACTGACCAAGGGCATCTATGACTCAAGTTCATTCAGGTTTCAATATAGATCACGTGATATGTTTCTTTACATCAACTCTGTCTTCTGGAAGTTTGACTTTATCTGTTTATTATTTTATTGCGTGGACTTTAACTTTTCTTCCCTCCACTGAGAACTTATCCAGTGCATCCTGAAAAATATATTCAGTTTCCTCTCTATCTGAACAATACCTATACCTACAAAAGAGAGGGTAGAGGGAGAGAGAGAGCACGCAAGGTCTTCCTCAGTTACAAAGCATGGTGAATTAAAAATGTTCTAGAAAGTGATGATGTAATTGAAGGGATGAAGACTCGCCACAGTTGATCTTTACTCCTCACTGCTGAACTTTTAGAAGTGAAATTCATTGCGATCACCCCTTGTTGCTTAGTTTTCTATCCACGAACTCATCTGGATGAGCAAACTTCAGAGATGATGGAGATGGCTCTGGCTCACCCCCAGGATGCTCACTCTTGCCCCATACTTTGGATCACTCCACCACACAGCATCTCCTATCCTGCCTCCTTCATCCCTGACGAGATCACCATCCTGATTCTAGATTGGAAGTGTGTGTGAGGTGATGTTTGTGGAGAGAACTGAGGTGGACAAGAAGGAGGGTGGGGTGAGCATCCCTTTGTGCTCAAGCGTGTTCCACACTGGGGACATCCTCTACACTTACCCTCATTTTTCCCTGTAAAAGGAAGTCAGAGGAAATGTCTCAGTCCCTAAATCCTGGGGTCCCCTGTTATCCCTTCCTCACTTCCTGTAGCACTACCAAGCTTCTCTTCAAGCTTGTAACTTCCTTGCTACTGCTCTTTATCCTCCATTCATCCCCAGATCCTGCTGCTTCCAACCCTATTTCCCATGTTGTCTCCTTTCCTTAACCCCTATCATTCCCTGGGGATGGCATCTTGTATTCCACTAAACTGTATTCTGATCATGTTCATTTCTTTTTTTTTAATTCCTTGAAATTTTGTTTCTAGTTATATTTGATTAGCAGAAAGCATTAAGCATGATTGTTACCTAGAGACACTATTTAGAATCCCCCCCGTTTGTACTATTCTGCTAATTTAAAATACTATATTCTTCAAAGTTATTTCTACTTTAATCTTAGATAATGTTGTAGGGGTGATTTTAATATGATTAGAAATCAAAATATTCTATCAGAATAATTACTTATGGAATCAAAACTCATATATTGCACATTATATAAAAATTAGATATCATTTATAGTAACACATATAAACTAATTACACACAAATATATATTAAAAGTATTAACTGTAAATTGCAATATAATGTATGCAAAAGTAAATGAACTGTGTATTTATATACATTTTCTGTGATTTTGGTAGTTTTGAAAAGAAATTTTACTTGATTGTGAACAATGATCCAACATACTCATTTGTGTATATTTGTTGTTATAGAAACACAGCCAGTAAATGATGCCATTGAAGCCAGTCATTCCTGATGGGGCTAAATTCCACTTCTGGGTCCTTCACATTTTTGAAACTGTGTCATCTGTGACAACACACAGTGAGGACCTGTGATCCAGGCTAGCTGCAACGAGTCCTACACCCAAGTCTGATTTCTACAGTAAAAGCAATTAGAGATGTATATTAAATACAAGCTCCAGGTTGTTTTCAGGTATTAGTAATATGTATTGTCTTTTGAGAACCACTGATCAATTCACTCCATTACAAATTCTCACATAACTCTTCCTCTACCAGGAGGCTCTCTGCAGTTCATCGCTAGTCAAATGTTAGTGGTTTTATTTTATAACAACAACAACAACAAAATCAAATCAGTAATCCTAGGCTTGATACACGCTGGGTAAGGAATGGGGAATACTAGCCCTGGAGAAGGGTTTAGAAGAAATGAGTAGTATTTTAATTATAAAAGGAGCTGCCATATTCCTTAAAGGGTGGGTTAAAAATTGAGAAATGGAGGAAATTCCAGGTGTTTAAAGAGGAAATAAAAAGGAAGCCTTAATTGTTGGGCGATAAAGAATTCAGAAGTATAAATTAATAGAGGAAGTAAAACATGAAATAATAAATAAAGAGACCGCTTGGAAGAAAAATATTGTTAATTTTGGTGAGCTCTATAGGAATGACAACATATCATTCCCAAGGGAGGGAGAGGGACCCATGAGCACAGGACGGAACTGGGGAAGGCAGGCTTGGTCTGAGGTCACAAGAATGACAGCAGAGCATTCCCAACATCTGTCACTTGTGGTGAAATCCAGATAATATTTAAGGGAAGATTACTAAAGGAATAAAAAAACCAATCAATAAAATAAAATAAATAAAATTTATTTATTAATTTATAATAATATAATAATATAAAATATGAAAATATAAAAATAATATAATTTATAAGTAATACTCTTAAAGAAAATTGTAAAATGTGATATCTGGAAAGTTCATAGGAGGCTGCCTAGTACCATCTGCTGGTGGGGATGGGAGCAGAGAGGTAAGGGAGGCTGTGAGACAGAGAAGTCTTTGCTATCTTCTCTTTGTATTCCAATATGCTTTTTTCACCTATTTATTGCAACCAAATCTCACAAAGCGGCGTACTTCATATAAGTTAGTAACATTATTAACAGTGCACATTACTTGTAAGGTAGATATTATGTGGAACTCAACACATAACCACAGTTGGAATCAAATTTAAACCAATGAAGCGAAGGGAAGTGTTTCTATATAAGTTATTAAAACCTAGGATGCTGCACCTGGATAGCTTCTATACAAGTTTAAGAAAATTATTTTCAGCTAATGAAGGAACTAACATAATGAAGGAACTAACAAGGGGAGGAAGTCATGAAGAGAAGAAGGAACAGGGATTAGGAGAGAGAGGGCAGAGGAGGGATTATGTATCATTTCACACAGGCAACACAGGCTTCTGTACATGGCATTTAAGGACATTTCCACCTAATCCAAGTGGTCACATTTTTCTTTCAATAAAAATATAACTAGCTGGGCATGGTGGTGCACATTAATTCTGGTACTTGGAAGGTAGAGTTAGGTGGATCTCTGTGAGTGCAAGGCCATCCTGGTCTGTATTGTAAGTTCTTGGACAGCCAGGGCTATGTAGAGAGACACTGTCTCAAAAGAATTTTTTTTTAAATTTTTGTGTCTGTTCCTGTGTGTCTCTGCATATGCACAGAGATGTCACGTGCCAGGTCATGCAAGTGGAGGTCAGAGAACAATCTAGAGTTGGTTTTCTCGCTCCATCTGTGTGTACCAGGGAGTAAATTTGAGTTATCAGGCTTTGGCTGCAAGTACCATTCTTTCCCAGCTGAGCCATCTCCCTAGCCCAAGTTACAATCTGATAGCCAAAGCCTCTCTCCATATCTTATGCTGCAGAGCATAAGGATGGAGACAGGTACAGAGGAGGAAGAACCACCATAAACTTGCCACAACAAAATAACGCACAGGGGAACTGCTCTACTCTTCTTAAAAAAAACCAACACCAAGGCAGACAAACGGTTGTCCTATAAACACAGCAAACAGGAACTTATCCTACTGGGATGCTAAACCATCTTGGTACTTTCTGTTCCTTGGTGTCTCTGACACAGTTCTGAAGCCATAGATTGCATGCTCTAGTGGTTCAAATGGCTGAAAAAGTCTTACAACTTATTTGTCAACATCATCCCACGTAATACTGTTTAAAATAGCTATTCTAGAAAGCTGAGTGAGCTTTGAGATTCTGTGAAAGCCTTCTTACATAAGTAAGTGTTGTGACAACAGGGACATTGTTATTAAGGAGAAAACACTAATAACAGGAAGAGAAACAAACTGACAAGTTAAACTGTTTCACAATTTCCTTTACCTTTGCTTTGACCTAATAGGAACATAGTGATGGTTTATGCAATATGTAAAATCAAATATTATGAAATTTTAATGAGTGCTTTATTGTATTTTGAAGTGCAAAATCCATGAGCGCCCCCCCCTTGTTTGGGTGTGTGTACATACAAACACATCCTCAGGGTATATTTCTTTAGATTTGACTCCATAAAAAATGCCCGAAGCACACATTTATATGAAAACAACCTTTGCATAAATCCACTGACCCATTTCTTCTAAAGTCAAAACTGCTTCTGGGTTTTCACTTGCATTGTCGCATTGAAACCATAACAGAGCTCAAGTGCATCCAAGCAGAGCCTTGAAGATTATATACTTCGAGTTGCACAACTGACCTTTTCCACAAAAAGTACGGGCACTCATCGCCTCGAAGGCGTGCATGAGTGTTAAGGAACATTTTGGAAATAAGAATCGTGTTGCCTTTCTTGTGGATGAACCAATTTAGATGTCAAACACTTCTTTGCATTTCCTTGCATATTTGTAAACATGACTTTGGTTATATATATATTTAACTTAAAGGAGAATATTTGATAGCTTTATAAGCTAACCAACAATACCTTCTTCGGTGAGCTGCATAGAAGGAAAAATAAAGACCATGCATTCAGCAGATTTTTTTTTCAAACAGTAAAAGAGAAAGCAAGTACACACACAGTTCTATCTCAAGTTCTGACGTGAAGACCACAACCCCTGCGTCTCCGACACAGCCCACGAGTTGGGGGGTGGAGAGCTCTGTGCTCACCTGTCTGGCTGAGTTGCGATGTGCTTCTGCTTCTCCGAGACACAATGGCTACCACTTTGGCACTCAGGCTGGACCTCCGCTTCTTTCCACCGGCTCCGACGGTACCCACGGCCGTGTCCGACTGGCTCCCGTCATTATGTTCCAGTGTATATATCTCTCCACTTACACTGGTGCTCTTGATGATGGCTCTTCCTGAGGTCCCCATCCGTCTGCCTTGCATTTTGGGGGTAAATGAACTATATTTACAAAGTAAAAACATATACGCATCCATAAATTACAGGTCAGCATAACTGAAACTCTAGAACTAATTTTCCTGAAATAATCCAGGCACATTGTTTTCTTAGGTGAAAGAGCCAGCTGAGTACTATACATGTTTTCAGATCACATCATTTTTGTCTCTGAAATAATATTTATTTTATGTGCATGGATGAAGGCAAGAGACAATATACATGCAGCAAGAGCCCATGAGAGTCAGAAGACAGCATCAGAACCCTTGGACCTGGAGTTACAGAAGGTGTGAGCTGTCATGTGAGTGCTGAGAATTGAACCTGGGTCCTCGACAAGAGCAGTGAGTGCTCTTAACTGCTAAGCCCTATCTGCAGCCCCATCACTTTTCTTAAAGATGTTTGCAGGACTAAGACCACCAGCACATAGGTACCAGATGTGCAGCTCAGTCTTCATGTGGGTACCCCAACAACTGAAGCGGGGTCTGTTGCCTGCCTGTGGATCCCATTCCCCTAACTAGGCTACCTTGTCTAGCCTCAGAGAGAGTGGATGCACCTAACACTGCAAAGACTTGATGTGCCAGGTAGAGGGATACCCAGGAGAGGCCTCCTACAGTCTCAGAGGAGATGGGGAGAGGGAATGGTGGGAGGGACTGTATGTGTGGGGGGAGTACCAGGAGGAGGTGGGTAGTGATCAGGATGTAAAGTGAATGAATGAATGAATGAATAAATAAATAAATAAATAAATAAGGAAAGATGTTTGCAGAACACGGATTAAACAGATTTTTTGTTTTGTTTTAAAGACAAGGTCTCATGTTGTAGCTCTCACTGGCCTAGAACTTGCTATGTAGAATAAGCTGGCTTCAAACTCACAGCAATCCATCTGACTCTGCTTCTTGAGTGCTGCAATCAAAGTTTAATATGATCCACCACCATGCCTGGCTCAAAGCTATAAATCTTTAAAAACAGTAAAGAGAAATATCGCCAGTGCTGTTGCTGGGAATAAATAACCCATAATGCTCTGACTCATATGAATTCTGACAGTATCATAACAACCAATCTATGTGATCCCCAAATATTTGTCCTTTCAGGTTTTTGCCATCTTGGTTTGCAATCTCAAGTACACATTAGAGGTGACACAGATAGTTAGTTGATAGTTACACTGATATTTTATGTGATTCAGAACAATTCTAAGATTTCTGCAAATAATAAAACAGAAGCCAGTGAGGTTGTGCGAGTTATTTGTGGTCACTTCTATAATGGTATTTAAATTAAAGGGAAGTTACACAATGATGAATTTGGGAAGATTGAATGGGGGGTGGTCAGAAAGACTAGAAACTATTGGGCTTTGGAATCCCAGGAATTTCATATTAAAAACCAAGACTGTCTTTTGATGAGAAAAATTTGGAACATTTAATCTTTTTCTGCACTGGTTTAATTGGACAACATCAATATCCCAACAAAAATGAAAACGTCTTTGAGGTGTTAAGGTCAATCTTGGGGTCTTATACATACTAGGCAGAGACTCTACTACTGAGCTGAAACTGTCCCCAATGGGTGAGAAGGCATTGTCATCTCTCATTTTGTGGTCAACTAATTTATAAAAAAAGTCTTAGATCATTTGCAAACTTCATCTTTTGTAGGCTATTTTTCCAAACATTAAAGAGAAAATTTACACATGACTAGTCAAAAGCTGATGTGTGTATATGGTCTATACCAACAACTCTAACTGAAATACCAAGCTCATGTTCAACATATGTCTGCACCAGGTCTTCCATGTATATATTACAGCTTTTAGCTTAGAATTTTTATGGGACCCCTGACTGGTTCTCTGACTCTAGTGTTTGCTCTTGAGACTCTCTTCCTTCTGTTCGGTAGCATACCCAACATTGATATGATAGGTTTTGCTCCATCTGATTATATTTCATTTTGTCATGTTTGGTTGTTATCTCTTAGAAGCCTGTTCTTTTATAACGAGAGACAGGACAGAAGTAGATCCATAGAGGAAAGAACGTGGGGACAAACTGTCAAGAGCAGAGGGAGGGGAAACTATAATCAGAATCTATTATATAAGAAAAGAATATATTTTCAATAAAAGTAAGAAAAAGTGAATGATAAACACCAACTCTAATACTTCTCTTTTAATAACTCTTATCACTAAATTCTTCTGTGTGCTCGTTAGTTCATCATTTGAATGGACTATGATTCTATCTTCTCTTCGGAAACACTCTCACTATCTCCATTTTCTACTACTGACTTGACTTGCTCAGTTCTGTGATGGATCTATATAAACTTCCAAGATCAGTCCTCACAGTCATAAATATATCCACCCTCAATCAGACACTTATAACTAAGAAATAAGCAGAGTTGGTTGTATCAGTTGGCTTCATGCATGTGGATGGAGGGCAGAGTCAACCTTACATTGCCCTTTTCAGGAGCCCTCAGCTTTCCTTTTGGAGAGAGGGTCTCTCACTGGGGTCTGAGGCTCACCAGTTAGCCTATATTGGTTAGCCAGAGAGCTGACATTTGCCTGTATCTGCCTTGCAATCTCTGGGACTGAAAAGTCACCTTTCCTGGTTTATTACGTAGGTTACGAGTATCGAACTCTGTTCCTCATGCTTGTGTGTCAGTCAGTTTATCAGCTGAGCCATCTTCCTATTTACTTATTAGTATTTTTTAACGCATTCTATCGTTGGTTTTTCAGTCTCTCTTTTGATTATTTTTTATTTCCTAGTAAGGTATAGTAGGTGAAGAATTAGAGTAAGAGATTTTTTTGTGTAAGATCTATATCATATACAAACCAGAAGAGTAGGAAGCAAACATATGCTGAGCCTTATCTTCAGCTCCATCACTTTTATTAAAGATGCTTGCAGGATCAAGGCCTCTGGCACATATGTAGAAGATGTGCAACTTGGTCTTCATAAAGGTCTCCCAACAACTGGAGCTGAGCTGTCCCTAAATCTGTTGCCCGTCTATGGATCCCGTTCCCCTAACTGGGTTGCCTTGTCCTTATTATATACATAAATGGAATTTTACTATAGCTCTCAGCTTCCATGAAAAAATACTAACGTTACTTCTCCTTGGACTTTTAGCTAGGATCAAGTATAAGATGTCATTTTGCCAACAGCATTACTTTGAAACTCAGAGTATCATTCTTTTAGGCCATGATGAAGTGTTAAGTTACAGTCAAATGCCTCCTAGCACAGCCCTAATGTAAAAATATTTAAGATGAGCTGGGAGGGTTCAAAACTTTATCATGGATATTTGATTTTAACAATGCAATATTTTTGCAATGCTGAGAAATGGTTTTAGAATCACAAAAATGTGGGCAGCAAAAGTTACTGTTTGAGAGGTCTGCAGTAAGAAGTTACAGTAGATAGCTGTGTAAAACAATCTAAGATTATTTCTCCTTGGAATCCAAAGCATTTGTTTAGATGCTTACAATAGTTTTTACATAAATATGTCTATAGATCTCTAAAAGTCTTGGAGCAAATATGATTTTCAGTGAGAGAGGTCAAGGCTTTTCAGCTCAATTGGCCTACCAACATATTCGGTCTGGTTCAATACAAGTTCACCACTTTAGTAGAAATAAACTTTCTACACCATCCTGCCCCGTTTCTTCCCTTTATTCATTCAGCTTCTGTTGCTCTCCAAAAATGATGGTAAGCCTGCATTACTGACGAAAACAACTATCCAACTCATTGAACATGGTAAAATCAACCTGGTGCCTCCCTAGCCAGTGCCTTGCCCTTACTGACAAGTGATCACCTTACCAAAGGAAAAAGGTCAAATTCCACTCAGTTATAAAACTTTTGATCTACAATGGAGACCTGCATGCAAGATGCACTACTACATTAGTGGCAAAAACCTTGTGGTAGTAACCAATCAATATCTGATTCAGTTTAAAGTCCCCAATATGCTCAGGTGGATAAGAACCTGAAATTAGACCTAGAATAGAGACCTGAATAGAGACCTAGGGGATGATCAAATCCGAATCTGCCAAAGGATATAGAAATAAAATGGCCCCTAATGGCATTCTTCTCAGTCTTCATCAGAGAAGCTTTTTTTGTTTTGTTTTGTTTTTCCTGCAGTAGACGAGAACAAATACAGAGACCCACAAATGGACAATGGCAGACAGTCAAAGACCTTGGAACACTCAGAACTTGGAACACTTGACCTTAGCCAAAAGGCTAAGAAGCAATGAATTATTTTTTAATGAATGTTGAGAACTATAATTGTATTCCATTTCATGGATATAATTAAGAAGAACACAGATACATGTTCATTTAATTTACTGAGTTATTTAATTGAAAACCTATTTTCAGTGAAGAAAGTGTGGTGTCTCCATCAAATCCCTCCCCTTGGATCTGAGGGAACCCTACAGAAAAGGAGACAGAAAGAGGGTATGGCATAAACAAAGCCTTCTCAGCACATTAGGGCTTACATACATATGAACTCATAAGACAATGGCAACATGTACAGGGGAGATACAGGTGTAGATCAAGTAGAAATCTGGTGCTGAAAGGTGAAGTAGACACATGACCCTGTCCCTAACCCAGAAGCTCTCTCTGATTGAAAACTGATCCAATGTAGTCTCAGTGGGTATACAAACCACTCTTAAGGCCAGAACTTGTGCCCAACCACAGATAACCAACACAAAGTGAATTTGATGACAGTTTTGGAGGTTGCCTCATAATACTTTGTCTGGGCTTCTCTATCCCTTTACATGTCCTTTGTGTATATATTAAGATTTTCCCTTTTGTGTTTTTATAGGGTTTCTGTATGTGCAAATGTGTATGTCTCTACATCTATATATGCTTCTTATACATTCCATTGGCTTGTTCTCTTCTGTTTGTAGTATTCTGGTTTGTTTTTATTTTATATTATTATATTGTACATTCTGATAAGAGAAGGAGGGAGTGTGGATTCTGATGGGTGGCAAAGTGGAGAGGGTCAACATAATCAAAACATAATGTATAAAATAAAATTTATTTTCAATCAAAAAGTTAATCCGATCATTAGTGCATAATTGGATCCTTTAAGATAAATGTCAAAGACTTTTGCTTTATGAAGCTGTTTGGAGTCTTACTACATGCTAGTCCCATGGTTCATATTTTGTATTGATAATACTAAGGTCTGATCTGATACTTAGCACACCATGTATGCCTTTCCAAATCTGATATACCCTTTCAATTTTCAAGCAGGAAGTGAAAACATGATCCATAAACATTCAAATACCCCATGATATAAGTCACCTATGCAGTCCAATAAAAGCCACATTTTTGGTCAGCTCCACTCCATCTACATTTTAAGAGTTGTCTTCCAGGCATCCTCTGTTCATGCTCCACCTTTCTCCTTTTTTGTACTGACTAATGTCAGGTTTGTTTCTACCACTTTGCAGAAACTGGCTATGGAAGTCACTACTGTAGCACAGATGATAAGGCAGTAGATCCAGCTTTTATTGACCTAGATCACATGATCCAGATTTAAATGCTTATTTAAAATCTTTTAGTTCAGCCATCCTTTTATATTCTGCAATGATTGTATGCTCATGATTGTGTGAGCATGCTTGTGTGCCTGTGTATATAATTACACACATCTTGAGATCACCTTAAAGCAAGCTCTAATCCTGCCATTTTTTCCTAAGGAATAAATTAAAACATTAGCATTTCATCTGTATTAATAACAGCACTTGGGAGATAGAAGTAGGGAAGCAGGTGGTTGTCTTTGAGTTAAAGGTCAGACTGGTCTACAAAACTAGCTATAGGAAAGCCAAGGATACGAGAGAGAGAGAGAGAGAGAGAGAGAGAGAGAGAGAGAGAGAGAGA
>NW_021604619.1:1078705-1082726 GCF_004785775.1 Grammomys surdaster
TGCTTAGAATTTCAATATTCTAAGGATTGAAGTCTACAAAGTGGAGATGTCAAACTAGCTTTATAATTCTAACTACTGAGGTTTATGAAGCCACTTAACATTGCTAGTGGGAATGTTAAACAGTGGTAATGCTTTGTCTTTTACAGTTAAATGTAGAGTTTCATATGAATTAGAAATTCCACTCAAAAGTTAAAACAGTTATCATGTGACCTAGCAATTTCATTCAGCAACTCACTCAAGATAAATGAGAATATGTATTCATAAAAAGCCATATATAAATATCCAAAGCAACATTATTCAAAACACTAGAGAAGAAGTAACTCAAATGACCACAATTTGATGGGTAATAAAGTGAGATATGTCCACACAACGATGTATTGTCAACTACAAAAAAGAATGAAATATTGACGGATGTTAAAATACAAATGAAATTGAAAACATCCTATCTGAATGGGAGCTAAAAAAAAAATGCTCATGTATTGTCAAAATCCATCTCAGGAAAATGTCTGAGTGAAGTCCATAAAGAAATACTTCAGATCAATGGGTTTTATAGGAAGGAAGACTTGGTACAGTGCTGGCATGTATGAATTTACTTGGGGGGATGACAGAAATTATACAATTGGAGAGTATTGCTTCTCCAACTTTATGAACGCAATAAAAGACTATGGATGTATACTTTATGAATGAATTTTATAATATGTTAAATGCATCTCAATTTAAAAATAAATAGCCTTGTATCATTCCTAAATTTTTCCAGTGGGCATATAATACAAACACATAATGTTATTTTAATAATATATAACTTAATTTTCTCTGGAATTCCTTTCTAAGCCATTATACAGGGACTTTATCTGTTAAGTAAATTAGTATTTAATCAGAAAATGTTTCAGTATCATGAAAAATGGACAATGACATAACTAACTTTAGCTTTCAGTCTGGAAAACAAACAAACAAAACCTTGGATAATCAGTAGTACACAATTGATGAGTATGTGTAGAACCAATAATGAGAAATCCATCACACAGAATGTGTCTCTGCCTCCTGTAGCTGATGGATATTAGAGCCACAGGTAGTAAAGACGGCCAAGCTGGAACTTAGCTGGGCCTGGGGGACTACATGGAGCTTGCTATGATAATACTTTAGTCCTACTGTAAGATGTACACACACACACACACACACACACACACACACAAACTATAAAATGACAAAGATAGTAAGTCTGTACACACATAGATGGAAACTGTCATCAGTAGGGACAGGATGATTTCATGTTAATTTTAGGAAAATAGTGCTATTTATTAAACACTAAGATCCCATCTATGGCTATAGAGATAATGAAATTAAAAAATAATATTGGTGACATACGATTACAAACTTTAATGAAAATGAACCATCCTGAACCATCCTGAGCTCATTGTAATGTAACTGAGAAGACCTTTCCTTCCTTGGAGATGTAAAACCTCACGGGCCATGTAAGACAGTCTAATTTGTACCTTTAGGTGAAATTTTTTTTTTTTGCTGTATTATTACAATATAAGGAGACTGGGCAAACATTTGTGAGAAATAAAGAGACAGGAACTAAGATCTCAATCCAGAAATTTGTGGTCTTTCAGTAGGACATGCGGGGCTAACAAAACAGCTCTACTCTTAAGTTTGCAGCCTATCCAGAATAAAAGTTACATAGAATATACGTAATAATTAAGTTAAATCGCAATTCTGTCAGAAATTTAAAGAAATGGATAACAGGTACCTAATTTGTACAAGGAACTTATGTGTGTAACTTGTACTCCTCCTATGGGTTACAGAAATACCTATGGAAGACAGTCAGGGGCCCATTTTGACTTCAAGGTAAGGGTACAAGAGCAGTGACGTAAGGCATAATAAACAGTTAGGACTGCACAGCACACATCCCACAAATCAGTTCACAGTGTTGTTGAATTACAGCAAGACAAATTGTTTCAGTGCTACATTAAGTTTATAGTGACACATTTGCAATCATGTATGGGAGATAGGAATAGGAACTTGCTGATCAATATTAAGACGCCACAACCAGGCATCTAACGGATAAGTTGCAGAAGATGCAACATAAGGAGTGACATTTGATAGGTCACACATATCAGTGTGCCTCCCAAAAGTGTTGGGGAAAAGCAGTCCAGAATAATAACTGGGGGATGTATTCAAAACAGATCTGTTTAGATTCAAGCCCATTCAAACAGACCAAATCTTCAGATATGATGGTCTATTAATATGTATTGAATCTTTTCCTTACACATACACACATATTGGTTGTTAACACAAGGCTATAAATCATCTTTAGGATTGTAGCCTTTTCACACTATTTATTAGTTTGTTCCTAAATTTTACATTTTTTTCCCTAGGGTATTTCATGTTACATAACATTATATGCAATGATACATTATTAAGTTTGTTTCCCAATGTTTGCTACCAGGACATGAAACACTAGTCCTTTTTGTATATTGATCCTATATCCAATGACCTATAAATTACACCAGTTGATTTTTCTGATTCTTTTTATGTTTTCTGCACTTATTATCATATAAACAAAATGTTCTAATTCATTTCCAATCTCCACAGCTTCCATTGGCCCCCTGGCTATATGTAACCCTGGCTAGGGGATTGTGAATAATGCTGAACAGTACTGGTGCGTGTGTGTGGACAAGGGGTCAACTGCTCCATACTGTATTACTGGGCACTATTAAAAGTATTTCAGATTAACTTTTAGCCTCGCAGTAAGAACTACTGTTTCTTAGTTTGCTAAGATTGCAGTTTTTATTTGTTGTCTTTGAGACAAGGACTGACAGACACTGTTATCCATAATAATCCAGGTAATATTATGTAGCCCAGGATAGCTTTTTCATAATTCTTGTCCTGCTTCAGCTACCCAAGTGCTAGAAGCTCAAACTATCAGTGTCAGCCACAAGCCTGGCTGTAAGATTTCATTTAATTACAAATATCCGTTGGACTTTTTCATATATTTCTTTTATAAGCATACATATTAGGCTGGAAATATTCACTGAGATGAATATTTGACTTCTTCCAACCAGTCATGAGTTATACAGAGTATTAATGCAATTTTGTATTTAGTGCTAATGTATTCTCATATTCCTTCTCTCTTGCTCTCTCCCCCTCCTCTTTGCTTTCTTATCTACTGAATTCAATATGCAGAAGTTTATGGCGACTTGTTTTTCCTGTCTTGTAACAAAATCCAAAGAGTACACATGGGGAACCCATGGCTCCAGCTGGATATGTAGCAGAGGATGGCCTTATCTGCCATCACCAGGAGGGGAGACTCTTGGTCCTATGTAGGCTCAATGACCCAGCGTAGGAGAATACTAGGGGGTCGAAGCCCGCCCCCCCCCCCCCCCCCCCGAGGACCCTCATAGATGCAGGGAGTGGGAAACAGGATGGGGGTTTGTGGAGGAGAAACTTTGAAGGGTGATAATATTTGAAATGAAAATAAAATAACTAACTAACAAACAAAACAAAACAAAACAAAACCCCAAAGAAGCAGTTCCAAATGAGGACTAGGAGTCTGTGGCCTGAGAAAGGCAGACAGATAGAAAGTGCCTAGGTAGATTAATGTATCTGTCATTTAAGCACTTATGATATCTGGCTTCCAGGTCCTTCTCCAAGAGAAACACACACACATGGTAGGCTAGCCACATTCAAAATAATTAACTGCTCAGTTGACTTTGAAATTTCCCACCTGTTGGGTCCTGTTGCAGGAACCAACTTCCCTGTCATTGTCTAGACTGTCGAGATTTCTCTGATGCCACAAACCATCCAATTCCCATGGAGAAAGGGAACTCACCCTTCACCGACCTCACCGATCTGAGAGCCTTGGCAACAAACAGACTGGGACACTGGCTCTTGCGCCTCTCTCCACCCTGGGACACCTTGTGTGCTTTGCTCACAATGTGTTTCTCTCTCTCTCTCTCTCTTTCTCTCTCTCCTCTCTCTCTCTCTCTCTCTCTCTCTCTCTCTCTCTCTCTCTCTCTCT
>NW_021604619.1:1082736-1156037 GCF_004785775.1 Grammomys surdaster
TCTCTCTCTCTCTCTCTCTCTCTCTCTCTCTCTCTCTCTCTCTCTCTGGCGGTGTGTTCCCGTTCCCACACATGCTGGTGTCATGTGTGTCCATCCCATCCCAGGAAACATCAAGGCAACAGACATAGACACATAGGAATAAATGTGAACCACCTAGTATACACTCATAAACAAGGTAGAAAGATAGCTTTAGCTGCTCTCTGTTCATGTTGAGTGGATTTGTAAACTGCCATTAGACATTTGGTTTTTTTTTCTAATCTTGCTGACATATCTGTATAACCCCTATTATTATCTTTTTTCATGTCATGCTATACACATGAATTGCTTGTATTTGTCTTTTTTTAATATATAATTTTGTTCTCTTTGCAGTGTTGACGGTTGAGCCTAGTATCTCATATGTGGTAGTCAAGCATTCTATCTCAGGGCTACATCCCCACTCCCAGGTGCTTAATTGTGTTGCAATTACTGAAATACCTGAAGGCAAGAGGCAAGTCTACCACTGGCCATTTAGTTTTATACCCCCCCTTCTCCACACATTTATGCTTCTACATTATTTTTTACTTAAAATAAGAATTGTATTACTTCATAACTGTGTTATTTGTAGTTGGATCACGGGTTTTCCCAATCCGACAACTAAAATATGCATTTTGACTTTGGGCTAAGACAGGGAAGTAGGCTCAGATATTTTAGTCATCCTGATAAGCCCTGAGAAACAGTGATCATGGGAGTGATCACGGGACTTTGTTTATTGCCTTGCTTGTTCTTTGACTATTTGTGCTTATTGTCTTGTTTGTTCCTTGACTATTTGTATCTATCGTATTGCTAGTTCCTCAACCTAGAACTGACCTTAATACTTGCATATAATTAAAATGGTATAAAAGCAGATTGGGAAAAATAAAATAAATAATATAAAAAATGCATTTTGAGTTACTGAGTACTTCTTTACATTACACATTTACCATTTTCAGAATAATACAAACACTGTGCAGGAATGAAACCCCACGACTCTTCCTTCATAGTAATAGAAAGGAAAAGCCTGAATACAAAAAGCCTATGGGACTACTGTGCATAAAACATCCCATGCCAAACAAGTGGGTAAGTAGTGGACACACACCCGAGTCCCGAGTTTGTCTTTTGACTTTCACTTGCTCACCAACCTGAATTCAATCATCACGCACACGCACACACACACACTGACAGGGACAGTGGAGGATGGATGTGAGGTCATTAGACATATCTACCACATGCTTTATTTTACTGAATATGTTAAGTATGAATATTTAAGAGTTCTTGTTTGATTAATATGCCCTTTCTTTAAGTCAGTCAACATCTCCCTTCTTTTAGGATAACTCGGAATTTTCAGTTGCCAATTTTAGACCATACTTTTCTCTAAAACCTAAATTTTTTCTTTAAATTTTGTACCATTTTAATTTTACTATCTTTATTGAGGGGAACATGAATGCCACAGCATAAATAAGGAAGTTAAAAGACAACCTCCAGGGGAACAATGTCCTCTTCCACCTCCTGGATTGCAAACATCAAACCCAAGGTGTTGTCAAGGTGGGTAGCAGGTACTGTTACCTGGCAAGCCATTCCCCTGATACAAAATGTCCTTTCCATTGGCAGAATGATAATTTTGTCATCTTCCTGTGCAGAAATGGATTTGAAGTGTTTTGTCTGCTAAAGTTTATTCTGAAACTTGGTCCTTCAGAGGTTGTGGCTTTTGTTTTATTTGCCCCCCACCGTGTATGTGTGTGTGTGTGTGTGTGAGTGTGTGTGTGTGAGAGAGAAAGGGGGGGGAGCTTGAGAGCATGTGCAGGTCAGAAGGCATCACTGGATTGTAATTAACAGATGCCGTGCATTTTTCTTAAAGACTTCATTTTAAATTTGTGTGCTGTGTATCTGTGGCTAGGCCTTGCACATGGGTGCAACGGCCGGTAGAGTCCAGAAGAAAATGCTGTATCTATAATATCTGCACATAGAGAAGGTAGTTCTCACTGAATGATCTGTCCATCCCCCACCCCCCTTTAAGATGGGGGTCTCTCACAGGCGAGGAACACACCAAGGAGGCTAGGCTGGCTAGCCAGAGATCCTCTGAGATCTGCTTGCCTCAACCTGACCAGAGCTAGGACTACAAACATGTGCCACAATGTCCAGATTTTTGTAGTTGTTTATTTTAAAAGAATGCCTCTCACTTTTTAAGCCCTGGCTACATAGCTAAAGCTCTTTGCTATGTAGTTGAGGTTGACATCGAACTCACAGAGATCTGACCAATTGCTGGGATTAAAGGAGTGAGTCACCATGTCCTTTTCAACACCCAGACTGAAACAAAGGTGAATTCAGCAACTCTTGCTTGAAAGGCAAGAACTTAACTTCTCTTTTCCTATAGGAAAACAAAGAGGTTTATCTCAGTCTCCCTGGCTTTGTGGACCTGAAAGTTCACTCTGCCTCCCCAGGACCCAGCACTGCCTGGAATCTGTGTCTGCACTTCTGCTTTTCAGTGGCTGCATTTGTTTAGTTTATGGAAAACATTCCCACTGCATGACTAACTCACCAGCAAAAGGAAGTCTGCTGCCAATACTGAAGCACTTCACTTGATAGCTACCACTTTCTCTGTCAGTTTCTCCAGCCCAGTAAAACCTGGGCTACACGCTCTGGTTCCATCTCCCATATACCCATGTCTGAAAGCACCCTCGGACCAAAACGGGTACAAACAGCAGGTATCTTGTATTTTCCTTTCCTTTCAATGACCAGAACACCTCAAATTGCTGTTTTGTTGTTTACAAACACTATTAGGGCTTTCTATTTTGGTTTGTTTTGGTTTTTGGCTGTCGTTTGAGTTTATAGTTTTGTGCATAGGAAACCTAACGTATTAAAAGCTGTGCTATCATCACTGGAGTAGACTGTGCCACAGCACTGCTCACAGAATTATTAAACCAGCTGTATTTCCCATGAAATTTCCCGATAAGAAATGAAGACATACATTGCACAGTCTAGCCACGCCCCCCTCTCCTTTTGTTTGCTTTGTTTTATTTTTTAGATTGTAGTTTCGTCACATAGTGTCTTCCTTCCTTTTCCTCCTTCCAAACTCTCCATATACCTTCTCTGTTCTTCAAGTTCACGAGCTCCTTTGTTTATCAATTGCTATTGTATGGCTCTCATAACAGTGTCCTGATTTCTTCACAGAGGGGCAGAGCTGCCCAGCTTCAGCCAGAATTCAAGTCTTTCTGTTACTCTTAGGTATAAGGCAGTGGTCCAAGGTTTTCCCAGGCTAAACTCTTGTTAGTATCAGACATTAGACAGACACTTCTTTTCAGAGTTACAACTGTTATTTTTAGCGTATTTTACATTTCATTTTAATACCTGCTTAGAACACCTGTTTCTGACAATTCTACTCACTTTGATTTGTCAATTGATTCCAATTTCAAATATGGTGTCTCTACGTTTCAACTCAGAGATGTGGTTGATTTTTAGCTTTGTGTAAGATTCCATTTTAAGTATTTTCTTATTAAAGGAGAGGAGTGCAAGAAGTAAACATCACTGATTCGTAACTTTAAGTCTGCAGTTGTAAGATATTTATGTGATCAGACAATGTCTCATTTGAACCTGTATTCCAAATGGAGCAACAAACACAGACCCCAGAAGACGATAACTGATCCTTAGTGGGGAGAGAGAGAGAGTAATCTTAGGTGATGAGAGAACACAGTACAGAAACAGTAGCTGTGCGTGGCAATGATTATAATAAAAGTAGTAATAATAAAGAAACATAAAGGTGTGGCGTTAAGGATGAAGTCTGCTCTGTCATCTCCCTGCACAGCCACCTTCAGCTTTAGCATCTGCGCAGAAGACGTAAGTCAACTTCTACAGCCATTGCTCATTATCTCTCTCAATATGCGTCAGTGATAGCATCAAGATGAGTGGCCTAGAGACTGAGGTCTAAGTGGAAAGCAGCCCGTGTGCAAGGCTGGCTGTGCTCGCATTGTACAGTCATGGGAGTTCCGATTACAGCATCTTCTCTATTTAACCTTTCTTAACTCTGTCCACCCTATGCTTCTGTGTACTGACTTCCTCAGTCCCGCTGATCTCTTCCTCACGTTGAATGAGGAAGTTCCTTCTCTCTGAATCCTTCACGATGCATCTCCATTCGTTGGCTTCCATTACTTCTGGAGACCCACACTCTTCCATTCCTGCTGTGCTGTCTTTGGATTCTGATAATTTTCTAGCCTCGGCTCTCGAGGGAGTCATTAAAACAATGAGCGACTAATGATATGATTTGTATATAATCAGCAATTATCTAATATGAAAATATATAAGCATACTTTCACAGAACTAGAAGATTTTCTTAAGGGTTACTTTCATAACGATTTTTCCTAGGTACAGTCATCACACAAATCAGCAATATTGGGTGTTCAAAGCCACACCAAAAAACAGCAGGATAACTAGCTTTAGGAAAACCTCAAAACAAAAATAAATTACTTCAAGAACCTATGAGGAGGTATATTTCTTTCAAAATTGTTGTTATAATATAGTTATAAACTTACTATTTACAGTTATGTTCTAAAAATTAGAACTAGTCACTCTAGTAGTTTGTTTGTTTGAACAGTTGGTCCACAGTTGGTGAGGCACTTAGGGAAAGATTATGGATTCTGTGCACAGTGGAACTTGCTGGAGGAAGAATGCCACTGGGAGGGCTTAGATGTTTACAGTCAGGCCTTACATCTACTCATGTTCATTCATTCATATTCGTTCTCATTTTCTCTCCCTTTCTCTCCCTCCCTCCTACCTCTCTCTGTGTGTCTTCCTCTCCTCCCTTTCCTTTCTCTATCTTCCTCCCTCCCAACTTTTTTCTTTCTCCCGCTCTCTCTTCTTCCATCCATCACTTCCTCTGTCTCCCTCTCTCCCTGCTTTCCTCCCTTCCTCCCTCTTTCTCTCTCTTCTCTTCTCTCTCTCTCTCTCTCTCAATCCCCCCTCCCTTTCTCTGTCTTCCTCTCTCCTTCCTTCCCACCTTCCCTCCCTCCCTCCCTACCTCTCTCCCTCCCCCTCCCTGTCTCTCTTTTGTTCTCTGTTTCTCATGTACTGATGGAATGTGATCACTCTGTTTCCTGCTAGGCTCACTTCATACTCCTGCTGCCAGGCCTTCTCTGCCATGGTGGACTGGATCCCTGTAGCCATGTAAGGGAAAGCAAACCATTTCTTTTGTACTAAGTTGCTTTATGCCAGAGTAATGAAGTAATCACAGTAATGAAGAGTAATCAATTCAGCCACTAATTGCTGAAGATCTAATTGCCATTTTCACAAATAACCTCATCCTGATAAGCTATTCCTGATTTATTTCAAGGTTTGGAAACTTTCATAATTGTGACCGATTTCATTGTTTTTCCCTTAATAAAGTAACTAACATTACAGACTTCAACAAGACACATATTGATTAACCTATCACACTGGTAGAATACAAAAGTAACATGGTAGCCAAAAGACTGCATTATAACTATAGCATCTCTGCTTTGCTTCAAAATACACATTACTCGCTGTAGGAAAACAACAATATCAAATGACTAGATGCCCCAGAGCTCCCAGGACTAAGCCATCAACCAAAGAATACAAATGGAGAGACCCATGGCTCCAGCTGCATATGTAGTAGAGGATGGCCTTGTTGGGCATCAATAGGAGGGGAAGCCCTTGGTCCTGTGGAGGCTCAATGCAGTGAGGTAGGAGTGGGTGGGTGGGGGAGCACCCTTATAGAAGCCAGGGGGAGGGGAAATGGGATAGGGTGTTTGTGGAGGGGAAACCAGGAAGGGGCATAACATTTGAAATGTGAATAAAACAACAACAATAACAACAAAGAAATACTCTATCCAGGACAATAACTTATTCACTCAAAACATTCTGTAACTGTTCTCAAGACTGTTGTTTGCTAATTCATATATCAGCAATATTTTTGCTACTACATGTCATGACATAATAATTTAGGCATGTGGAACAGATGATGTACTCATGGGTTTCAGAAAAATGGTAGAACAGGTTATTCATGTATTTGTTCCAAGGGTGAAGCGGTTTTAAAGGGAGAATGGGAAAGTCTTTCCATGTTACCCACAGCTTCAACCTACTACCAGGGGATACATTCATTAGTTACTTACAAGCCTTGAACTGGTAAAACCAAGTAGTGAGACTGGAATATCAAGTAAATTGATTTTTCTCTGTTGTGCCCTATCCAACATTTTCCCTCACCAGGGTCATCCTCTTCTTGGAATCTAATTGCTTATTGGTGGCATGTTCTATAGCTTAGTAAGTTTCGTGTTTCAAAGTATAGCAAGCAGACATTCGTATTTAATTCCGAATTCCAAGAGGAAAACCAAAGGCCCTCCTTGTTGTTCACACTAGATTGCACTTCATGCTAGTAGGCAACGCCACTGGAAGCCCAAAGAGTTTCATTTATTTATGAGAGATTTAAAAAGCTGAAAATTGTTTCAGTTAAATCCACGCCCCATGCAATTTTTAAAAATCCTGAGAAGATTTCATCAGATATCCATACTAAATGAAAAATCTATTAGGGTAAAGGGGAATTTTGAAATAATATTTGTAACTGTTTTGCAAGCCTAACTGTAGTGACTTCTGAAAAGATATCAACCCTTTTGTTAATGTTAATGAAATAATTACAATAAATTAATTAAAGCTTTTTCATGTGAAAAGCCACAGATGAATACGATAACCTTTCCCTCACGCATGCTTCCTGACATCAAAAGGCCAAATTTTTGTTAATGTATAGTTTCAAGATGGCCATTTGTCTAAGGGCAGGCAATAACTGGTTTTAAATCCTTTTAAAACTGTCACAGGCTAGGTGTAAAAATAACTGCTTTCAGTGAAAACAAAACTGCTCTTCAGAAGTGGATAATAAAAGAACAAAAATATATTTGCATCATACCGTCCTTTTAGTCTGATTCTTAAAACCCCTCTTGCAATGGGAAGTCAACTTTAGTAAAGCTGGGAGAAAATAGATTACAAAACTTTCTGTTACAGAATCGTTAGTTTTGACAAATCTCCTAAAATTCCGTCATGTGTGTAATTGCCATATGCTAATTGACTGTACCAATAAAGGAGGAGAAAAAGAATACAGGGGTATAAAGGGCTAAAGGGGAATAGTGGACCTGGAATGGCTATGTTCGGTTGGGGGATTGGGAAGCAGAGTATTGGTGGGAATATCTGGGGGGGGGATAAATAACACTGAAGACCTCTTGTAAAAGTCATACGGAAACATCGTTAAAGCTTCCTAAAGTATAAATATGCACACATATAAAGAGTTAAAAACGGGTTACCATACAGGGAGGGGCAATGCTTACGAGACATCACAGGCTGACATATAGAAGGCCCAGTGATAAGAATGTATTATCTCTTTTGGAGCTACTGGCCAGTGAGACTCCCAAACATTACAGGCTATTGCTTAGGTTATTCCTTATCCCCCAGAAATTGAAGGTAAGACCTGATTGCTGAAGTCATCCCATATTCGAGTCATAAAACATAGAGAAATTGAGATGGCATTAAGTTGGAGGCTTCATGCCTCTTGGGTAGCTTGCATAGTGCTAGAAGGTGCTGTTCACACTAACGGAGGAGCCAAAAAAAGGCGTGATCATCTGCAGAGTCCCACCTATGAACTCTGCCAGAAGCAATAATGACTGGCCTGGCAAGACGCCCCCCACTGCTTGCAATAAGTGGCATAAACATTGAGAGCAATCACTGATTTAAGCCGTACCCTGCAAGATGAAGCCTATAACTTGTATTATTAGTGGGCCACAAACTCATGGCTAGACAGGTCATAGTCCTTAGGGAGAAACTATTCTTATTTTTATGCTAAATGGACATAGTATTAAACCAACATCTATTGACTTATCACAATGAAAGCATCTCTTAACCCTCATCAGGAATGCTGCTATCTGCAGCTGATGGTGATTAACTTGGAGACTCTCCATTCCTTCTGCCCTTTTTTCCTGGATATAATTTTTCACTGACCCTGGGGCTTGTGGATTTGACTGGCCTTGATGGTCAATAAGACCCAGGGGTCTTCCTGTTTCTGCTGTCCCAGCTTCAATAGCAAGCATACAGTGCTGTGTCCACATCTTTGGTGATTTCAGAGCATCCCAACTAGGTCCACGTGACTGAGTCATCAACTCCAGTATTATACACATTCCTATTATGAGTTATGACACACAGAAATACATATTGTATTATATTCAGATATAGAATCTTCTTTGAGAAGAAGCTAGGCCCCATGAAGCCTCCAAATATAAAGTGCATACAGAATATATCAGAGGTGTTGACATTCAAACACCATTGATACCTAATATTTGGTATATTAAGGGTTAACTCTGTCTTGTTGAAACATCTTCACTTTTGTGAACAATGTGTAACATTTCTACAACTTTTAAGTAATTATATTTGCAAAATGTTATTTAACCTGAAACAAATACTGCAGTCTGGTTTCTTTTCTTTCTGTTGCTTTCCGGGAAAGTGAAATTGAAAACCTAAATATGCTTTGCATGGTTTTGAACAAACTATTTAGTCTATCAGGAGAGGGTAACAAGAGCACTTTAAACTGAGCACCTTGGAAGAGGACATGTCTGGAGGAAGGAATGGTCTCTTTCCGTTCACATCCAATTGCCTGATCATCAACTGACAAAACACCATGACCCAAAAGGCAAGTAAAGAGGAAAGGGTTTATTCAGTGTATTCTTAGAAAATCAGGACAGGAACACAAGCAGAAGTTGGCTAAGTAGGTAGGAGCTGATGCATGGAGGGGTGCTGCTTACTGGCTTGCTCACATGGCTTGTTCAGCCTGCTTTCTTATAGATCCTGGGACCATCATCCCAGGGATGGCACCACCCGCATTGGGCTGGGCCCTCTTACATTGTTTACTAATTGAGAAAATGCTTACATTTGGAGATATTAACTCAACGGAGACTCCCTCCTCTCTGAGGATTCTAGCTTGTGTCAAGTTGACACACATCACTGGAAATGTAATAGCCAGATTTTAGAAAACATTGGTATTTTAAGTGACAATCTTATTTTATTATATAAGAAAATAAGACCATGTTATATGATGTCTGTTCATAGACTCTTCTGACAACATTAGAAACTACAGTGACTTTTAGGGCAGTAAACTGACTTTAATAAATTCTGTAATGTCCCGTGAATCATTTTGTTAATTCTCCAAATCGAGGTCTTCTGAGGCAGCATATAAGAAAACATGGTTGACAGGAATGACAACCAGAATGACAGGAGATGAACACAGGTATCCAGAAGGTAGGACAAGTGTTCAAGCCTTAGGCAGAATAATTTAAAGGCCCCTTGAGTTATTAGTCTGTCGCGTCCTTTAATGACGTATTAAAAGAATAAAGTCCTTTTACATAGTAGGAGCTAAAATGATTGACATTAGATACATTCTATCACGGAACTGGCTCAGCTTTGTCCATTTTCTCAACAGTGGCTTTAAACATATAGGATTAAGGGAAGAATAAACAGTCACCATGCAGTTCCCAGTGGAAGCAGCGGGTATATACAATGGAGGCCCTGTATGCCCCCTCTAACTCTACCCCATTTAGCTACTGCTTTTTGTTGCAAACTAACTCATCTCAAGCTGTTAGTAGAGGGTGAATATTGGCAGCAAAGAGCTCTGTGGTGTGGTGTAGTATGGCATTGTGTGTGTATGTGTGTGTGTGTGTGTGTGTGCTTGTGTTTTATTTTCATTTTATTTTAAGAATATGGGTGTTTTTGCCTGCACCAATGCCTGTGGACTGCATACAGAGGTCACTAGAGATCATTAAATCCCATGGAATTAGAATTACAATCTTCTCCAGATGCTGGGAATGGAATCCTGGTCCTATGAAGAGTAGCCAGTGCTCTTCATCTGTGAGCCATATCTCCAGAGCCATATAATTTTGTATTTACGTACATACATATGGAAAATAATATATATGAAAGGTTTCTTAGCTTTGGAGTGTCATGAGATTTTGCTCCTCCCCACATATCTTTTACTGTATTCCAGTATATTGTGTTATAATATCAACTGTAAGATCCACAGCAAAGAGAGGCTGCCCAGTACAAAACCGGGATTAGTAGAAATGTAGGTCTCTTCATAGCTAAAAGGGAAACTTACTTAGCTACTAGAGGAGCAACATGGTTTATATAATCCACTTACGTGAATAAAATCTCAGTTATTACAGGTCTTAAGCTACAGAGCAGGGAAGGAGTGGGAAACAGGAAGCTTGTGTGAGATGGGTTGCCAGGAATAAAGTCTCCTGTGGGCTGTTCAGAAGAACCTCTCTCCCTACTAGTTTCAAAAAGGAAAACTCATGAGTCCAAGGGAACAGATCTTCTACTTTGCACTTTAACTTACAGCGCAGTTAAACATTACGTTTTTCTTTAAGGTTGGAATCTCCCCCACAGAACAGCACTGGATCTGATGCACTAGGCCTCCTTGTAGGGAAACACAGACCCCTGTTGAGATGCCTAAAGTTGCTCTGCCTTTTCTCCAATCTCCCTAAAATCAGAGACATCACTCATCTAATCATCATGACATCAGTCATGAAACTGATAACAAAACAACGGCTCCTTCCCTCAGCACAGAAGCAAAGGGGATGGAAGTCGGTGATGGCAATGTCAGGGTATGATTTACTGTGCACCAACACGTGGAATTCAGAGTATCGGAAATTCACTTTTTCTCATTTTGAAAATGAGCATTCCTATTTAAGTGTAAAGCCCTTCATTTCCTCAGTTTTCTTCTGTAAACTGTCTCCAAAAAGAAGACAAGATCAAATGCCAACGGATGCAGCTCAGGCTGGACAGCACCAGAATGTCTGCAGTTCTTTGTCCTTAGCTTCCTACAGGCTGCTTGTCATGCAAGAACCAAAGCACACCTGGTGATGCAATGGTGCACAAGTTTTACAACTCACATAATCTGAATCTTGGATGTACATGCTGGTCTCATATCCAATATGCTTTCCCTTGAAAGTAGATCCATTATTATGGTTGAAGTAGGAGACAAAACAAAACAAAACAGAACAATCAAAAAAAAAAAACCCAAACTAAAACCAAACAAAAATGATAGTCTTTGGGAAAATAAAATACACATTCCAAACAAATAGGTGGAGATGCATGACACAGGCATGCATACATACATACTTAAACATGTAAACACACATAATCGCTTATTGGCTAGGCTTGCACGCCATGATAATGCGGTTGAATATTTATTATGGATACTGTCCTATAGACGCTAAAATATTTGTTGTGCAATCTCTTAAAGGAAAAACTTTCTAATTCTGGACTAAGAGATACTCTACTGATCACACGGCATTGAGAGGACTCCTGCGACTGCAACTCTGAGCGATTAAAGTGAGGGCCATAGTAACAAGCTTAAGTTTGCAGGAAATAGTATCAAATATTCTCTCAGTGACTCTACAGAATATGTAGTGCATGCTCAACCCACACAGTTGTTATAGCGAGGTGTTTCCATTACACAATCTATACTGTACCCTCCAAAGAATATTCTGGAAGGTAGATGGATTTCATACGAAGGATATAGATCCAGTTAACAGAGACAGCATTGCCAACTCACCTGATCCTACCCCTGGGGCGCTCAGACTGCTCTGACATAAAGCTTGTGCTGCTGAGGCGTGAGGTACTGCTGGCTCTGGAAATGGCGGACACATCACTGACATCACTATCTGATGACTTGGCAGACGCGTTATCACAGCTTCTGTACTGATCTTTATGTATGTTGTACTAAAGATTAAACACAAGAAAGAATGAGCGCCACCATCAGGTCACAGCACAGAATACACACAGCCCTTGAGGTTAATGACTGCTTTACCTAAAGGAAATCAAAGGATAGGTCTGTCAAGGAGAGAAGGCCAGGGAAGCATTCATATTATAGACGAATCTCAAGAAAAACCCGACACCCTTTCAATGACTAGATATGACTTAGGAAGAGTGAACACACACTTGTAGTGTTTGCGTGGAAAAAGTCAAGGAATTAACTGGTCACGCTTAAAACCTGAAACTACATTACTCGTTTGTTTTTTGTATTTACATTTTATCATTTCTTGTCTTGAATGACATTAAATTTTGTACTTTGTTTCTAACATTTCAGGTAAAATAAGTCATCATGCAAATTTATCAGGGGAGTTATCTACTCAATTTCTGTTGTCCTATTGAGGTCTACCATACAGTGAATATACAATGCTATAACTATAAATGGTGCTATGTTTTTCTAAGTATAAATAATTTAAGCAATTGTTTTCTATGCTAACAGAAGGAAAAAACTATACTCAATTAAATAAAATAAAATATTGCTATCCCTATTACTTCCTACTAAGCAGGTTAATTTTAGGTCTGTGAGCAATAAGGGGATAAAATGCTTCTTAATTTTTAGGAAAGTCTCATATTCTCTAATGCTTCATAGCATGCATCTTGATTAATTTGAACTATCCGTCTCAAATGTAGCACATAAGTGCATTCTTTTCCTGAGTGTGCATGTGTGTGTGTGTAATATATATATGGAAATAAAATTTTAAAAGTAATTTCCCAGTGTTTATTTTCTAACCCTTTATTTAAGGGAATTTTTTATGAGGAAAACAATATACACTTAATAGTGTATCTATAAAATTAATTTTTCTAAAGTTTTATCACAATGATGTTTACCTTTGAAAGCCGTCACATATGCTACTAAGTCTGGAGACTAATTTAGTCTCAAATTCATATGACTCATGTATTCAGTGTGATGCAGTTCTCCAGTCCACCCATAAACTACGTCATATCTGATACCCCGATTCTGTCCAACATGATTCTTTTCATTCAGAACCACTCCTAATGCACCGATGTGTGAAGAAATGGAGTAGAATCTGATCCCAACACTTGCAAAGTATCAAATGAGGCACCAAGATTAAAACTACACGTGACCAAGGATGTGTTATGTGTTCATTATATCTGCCAATATTTAAAGGAGAGATAAGTAGCATCTGACACCCTGAGAATCTCTTTGGGCGTACTGAATTCTCTTTCACTATGTTATCAACTGGAATACATTGATGGCAATACTGGGACAGTCGCATGAAGGCTTGTGAGCATAAAGGGCTTTGTTGCTAACTTTAATTTATGAAATCTTTTTTTCTGTGAGTCACCTCTATCTGAGTCTGTGTGAATAGAGATGTTCACGCTTCTAAAAGAGAGAATGAAAATGTCTTTACATATGTTATTACACCGGGATATGTAGCAATTACCATATAATTTCCTCCACATTAACTAAATAAAATGGAAGACTTTATGTTTACATTCAACTACTAATTTTTTTTTTACTGATTTTCAAAAACTTGTTAACCTTTTAAATAATCTGTTTTTTCGACTACTGTGATTTGTTAAATATCCTCATTAGTAATTTAGTCAAAAGAATACATATATTATACAGTGAAGAATGAAATACCCTCAGGTGGAATTTATTCAGTCATCCTGCAGGGAAAGACGTCATCGCCAGAGGGAAGGTTCTAATTATAGGGTCACTGTTTTTAGAAGCTGGTAATACTGAACACTGTAGCTATCTCTACCAATCACTGCCACGCTCTTGATGGCTGCCCCAGGATTATAGAAACAGTCCTGTAATAAATGACGGCCTAAGTGGAACTTTATCCTCCAGTTATGGCTTCTACCCATTTAACTCCAAACAACGTCACATGGAAAAGCATGGGGACGCATTTCACAGATTCCAAAGCAGCCAGGCCAGGATGAATTCTTCACTCTGGATGAAAAGGAGGATGATTTAATCCTTTAAAAACAGACCAAGCTCATATATCCTTGTTGAAATAGCTCCGTTTGGAGAGCATTAGACAGAAGAAAGATCAGACTTAAAATCAGATCTCAGGATCACATTCATTTGGTAATCTTTGAGCAAGAAAAACAAAATCTAGTTTTGTTGGCAAATAAAACTATTCTGGTTGGCAAATAAAACTATTCTGGGAATGGTTAATTAATTTCTCATACAGTAGAATTTTCAACTGTTTCATCAAATTTATTAGTTTTGAGTTTTAATTACTTTCTTAAATAGGTTAAGTCCATAAATACCATAAAGAAAAAAAGCTCAAAATGTAATATATACTACACTTATGAAAATACTGACAGTATTTTATAGCAGTGAAAGTCATTTGCAAAACAAAATGTTTTGGGTAAAAAGAGAACTCTCATCTGAACATGTATGAAGAAAAACTGAACTAGCTGAAACAGCTACTCGCCAGTGCTCATTGATATCAATGAGTTTTGATTTATGTAACATAAATTCAGTGAAAACTTCACTAGAAACACTAACATAGAATATAAATATTTTGGTTGTGGAAAATATGAAATTTTATTTGTGATACAAAATAAAAAAGACTGGCAACTGTTACTTTGATTTTCCTAGTTTCATTCTTAACATTCTTAAACCTTTTTAAGTTACATCTCTGATGTCACATTTATTGGTAGTGCAGCTATAATTCCATAGCTATAATTCCATTTTTTAGAATAAAAGGAGATTATTTGGAAGTCAAATTTTCATGTTTCCTCTCACATTCAGACAGAAATTTAGATGTGTATTTCATATTTATATTTATATAAATTCATATGCCTCATATATAAGTGACTGAAAACACAAAGGGGTGCCTTGGGGAGAAAGATGGAGGCAGAAGTGGAGAGACACGGGAGAGTGTGGGCAGGGTTTCTTAATGTACATGTGTGATGAGGTTACAGAGAAACACATTATTTAGAAATTAACTTAAATATTAATAAAAATGAAAGCAATCACTTCTTAAGTGTTTTGTGCATCTCTTTGTGTCTATGTGGGGCTATGTGCACCTATTACAGGTACTGTTAGAGGTCAGAGGTATTCCCCACGCCCTCACTCCAGAGCTGGAGTCACAGGCAATTGCAAACTCTCCGATGTGGATGCTGGGAATCAAAAGTGGGTTCCCTGCAAAAACAGTATGAGCTTCAGAAAGTAACTACTGAGCCACCCCAGACATTTTAAAAAAGATATTCAAATTCAGTGAAGAAAAGGGAAAGGGGTATCCACACGAATAACATTAATATGTAAAAGTATCAATATGCAAAAAGCATTAATCTGTGAAAATAAATGGATGCCATTGAGAACACAAGGCTTGCTGTCGGGCTAGACTGGAGGGTTTATTGATGATGTCACAACAAAATCGAGTTGTGTCTAAGCCTCAAGTAACTCTCTGATGCATGGACTCTACTAATTTTGGTAAATGAATTCTGTTTCTTTGGGAAATGGTTAGGATGCAATAGAATACGTTGCTTATTAATTTATTTGTGTGTGTGTGTGTGTGTGTGTGTTTCTCCCTCCAGATCCTTACCCTTGGCACCTTTACTCAATCAGTAATTTTGCTACAATTAAAAAAAAAAAGACTGCTGTTCTTCCAAGGTCTAATCTGGTTTGTACAGAGGGTGTGCCCCCCACCCCCCTGCTCCAGCAGGGTAGGTTACCTGATTTATAAGAACACTGGTGCTTTAGACTTGAGGAACAGATCTTTGTACAAATTTTTCTGATGATCTGATTGGACTCCTAGCTCACAACACCCACAAAGGCTTTAGTAATTTATCCTAACCCTTTAATTATCTCATCCTTGCTTCCCACTCTGGTCGCTCACCCTTTGATGGTCTATTGGACTTTTGCAAGAATAACAAATCAGGAAAGGATTTCTGGATGAACTGAAGCATTTGCCCTAAGGAGAAATTTCAACTCGCCGTACATAACCGTGAGGGAAAAAAAAATCTATCCTGATAATCATCTCGCCTTATCGTTCTTAGTGAATTCTCAGTATAAGCAAACAAAAAGCCTTGAGGTGATTCGCAAAGGAAGACTAGCTTGCTGCTGCTGATCAGCTGGGAACATCATCGTCAGGCAAAGGAAGACAGATGTGCACAGCTCTCATCAGCTATCCTATAGGAAGTCGAGGTTTCTGCTTAATGTGTGTACCAGTTTGTTGTTTCTTTGTGTGGATTTTACTTTTTAAAAGGCTCCTGGAAGCCTCTGTGGGCTGGCATCCCTTAATATCATGACTGCTCTAACTGCTGAATTCTTAGTTTTCTGCATCTAAATTGTAATGTGATACACTGCATCCAATTGGGAATATTATGGGTGATAAACCATATTTTATTGTGTCTTTTACAGTTTGTCTATCTTGCTCTACATGGAGCAAACGTGATTACTTTAAAATGGCTGAAGCTCTATTTTCAGCATAGTGCACTGACTTGATGTAGGTTGGACTTATCTCCATTTCTAATAAGTCACTCTTTCTAGAAAGACTTCTGGATGCCAAATCATAACCAAGTAGAACCTAATGTTACAAGGAGAAACATTTCAAAATAAACCAGGTAAGGTATGTACGTATCTTTCCTACAGTATAGGGCTGCATACTTTAATTAAGTATTAGATAACAGGGTTTATGGATGTCTAGTATATTCCTAGAAAATAATACTGGAATATAAATTAAATGCTTCTTGGAACTTAAATCCTCTTACGAAAGATTAAAACAGCATGTGTTTTTTTTAAAGACAGATAAATAAGCAAAACTGTCACATTGTATGGCTTTTGTCATTAATTCAATAGCCCACATGACATAAAATATATTTAATACTCTAAATTAATATCCTGTTATTTCATTAACAAGTGGCCTTATATACCCTGCTCAACTTTTGCAAATGTAGCTAAGGACACTGTTTTCTCATTGGAATGGCTGTTAAACATAATAAATATATCTCCATAATATAATGTCACTTCTGAAAATACAAAGGTGTGGAAGAGACGTGTCAAGCTGCATGAACAACCGTGATGTGAGACTAGAAGTTAAAGACAATTTCTGTCGCACAGCTAGCTCGGAGCTCTCTAATTTTGTGATACACACACACACACACACACACACACACACACACACAGACACACACGTCTAGTACATATACCCGTTGTTTCTAAAGGGGATGCTATTGGTCGGATACTACTAATTTTACCTTGGAGTATTGCTCGTGGTCAAGTTCTTGACTAGACCCAGACCCTGTTGTCTGCTTAAATCGGTGTACCTTCATTTTCATCTGTCTCGTTCGCTCCTCCACTACTAAGCTTGCTGCAAAAACACACAACGGAAAGCTCATTAAAACACATGAAGCACCTTTCGGGAAACTGGTTGAGATTTTGACGGTTTTGAAATGATTCGAACTAAATAAAATTTAGAAGTAGACCACGATTAATAGATTAAACACAGTGCAGGATGGACAGCAGCTGACAACTGTTAAGCTGAAGATGAATATGATTCGGATCACACTGAACCATCAGAACAAGCGTTAGCAAGGAGAATGAGGCACTCTGCCTCTTCATCTGATGTGAATTGTTCTCAACTCTCTACACAGGAGATGATGTGAAACCAACTTTACTACAAAAGCCTGTTTTCTCTATACTCAGCTGGCTGCTGCTGGTTAGCTGTAGATAGATCTGCATACTGAACACACCACACACATATGGACATGATTGCATGCATGCAAACCCACATGGCATCCTTGGCTACTGAGAAGTCACCTGAAAACTATTTAATTGATAATTCTCTAATTTTTATAGGTATTTTTTCTATGCCATGAATTCTGACCGATAGCTTTCGATGAATAAGTGGACTTATTTAGAAAAAAGTTTCCACTTTTATGGCTTGCATGAAGCACATATATAAACTTCAATTTTTTAAAAAAATTATATTCTATATTTTTAGCTCCTTTGCAATACAATACAAGAAGATATGTATTCCACTTTAGGCTTTGTTGTAGTAAGAAGCAACTATGATAGAGGGCAAATTGAATAGTCTTCAATCTGACTATAGTCAGAATCCATTGTAATCTAGCTTGAAAACTGTCTCAAACAGCAGTATTTTTTACCAATGGAAGGGAAAGAGTTAAGGGTACAGTTATGTGTAAATCATTCAAAAGCTTGTAACTGTGCTGAGTGAGATCTAAACTAGTTTTATTTACAAATTACCTACCTCTGATTTCCCTGAGGGATCGACCTCTCAAAAAAGCTTTAATTGTATGTGTAGGGTAGAGTGTGTGTGTGTGTGTGTGTGTACAACCTTTGTACCATTCAGCCTCAAAAACAAAGGCTAAAGTGTACATGAGAGCGTGTGCATGTGTGCATGCTTGCCTGTGTCAGAATGTGTCTAAAACTTCAGTTCAGAACCTGGGTCATAAATTTAATTGCACCAGCACTGTTTTAATTTCTACCTTACAGAAGTTGGTTAACTAGATTGACTCAGTCCATACCATTGTAGTTCTGAGAATTAGGCAATGACAGACGTTTGTGCTGAAGGTTGTCCTAAAAGACAATACATGGTGACTGCCTTTAACCAGAAGATGATCAACAAACAGCTTGAGAAGTCATTGAGAAGCTTGTTAGTTACTTGACAACACACACAGTCAAAGGTAGCAGTATGAAGCAAGCTACAATATGACAGATCCCAGAAACTGCAATGAGGTCAGGAAAACTGAGATTTTTATGTATAGAATGCCATAAACAGTACAGAAAGCATAAAAGTTCAGAAGGTAAGTATATCTTCTCTCTGACCTTGACCTCTGTCCTAAATGCCACTGTTCAGTTTCCCCTTGCTTTGAGCTTTAAGGGAGCTAAATATCCGTAGTTGTACCGAATAAAGCTTAAAATTATATAATGTAAATCTCAATTCCATACATAATTGAATGTTAACTCAACAGCCTCATCAAATATATTAACTTTTAAAGAAACCTTTTAACACTTGCTTGATTAACACTTTGTTATTCTTGCATTTACACCTAGCAATTTTTAATAATACTTCCCAGAAGGTGCAAGCCTAGAACACCTGGAACAGTCGCAGTGAGTGAGCTTTCCCACCTTGGCTAAGTAGGTTTATTTTACCTTCAAAATGCCTGCAATTTAATTCTCATTCACAATACTTAAAGTTATAAAATATATATATATATATATATATATATTTGGTTTTTGGTTTTTCAAGACAGGGTTTCTCTGTGGAGCCCTGGCTGTCCTGGAACTCACTCTGTACACCAGGCTGGCCTCAAACTCAGAAATCTGCCTGCCTCTGCCTCCCAAGTGCTGGGATTAAAGGCGTGTGCCACCACCGCCCGGCAAAGTTATACTATATTAATGTAGCAGGAATAAGTGAACTGAACGTAAACTGTTTCCAGGGTGTTTATTACCAATTTTAGAAAATTCTCAGGATACTGCCCTTACTCAGAAGAGAGGTCCAGAAAAACAATTTTCCATATCACTAGGATGAAGGCAATCTCTAAATAAACATTATGACCCAAGATCACCAGCAAAACCACCCAACTTTCCAGCAAATGCACCTGTCATGCCATCTTCATGCTGACGCTCAGATTTCAAACAGAAGCAAAACACAAATAAGCCTGATCATTTACTTGAACAATGAGAAGGTTGGAGAACTGTATCGTGTCTTTTTCCTCGTGACACCATGCATTAATTGAGTATTATGAGATAACTGTTTGTACATGTTATCACATAGCATTGAGAGGTTATTTTATAATCACACCCTTGGTGTGAATGTGAGCTACATACTCGTATTCTATTTTATTTCTCAAATAAATATTGTGAAATAAAATGGTACTCTATATACATTAGAAAAGTTAAAATTATCAAATTTCAAAATAAAGATGTGATTCCAGTAGTATATATTATTAATAGAATGAATAATAAAAATAATCAAAGCAAGCTGTTTCCTTGGACTAATGATATCTTACTATTATTATGTTATAAGCAAACAACCACGTATCAAATTTTCCAATACCTTATTTTGAAAAGGACAATTGTTCATTATCATTTAAATCACTCTATTCTTTTATCAATTTTAACTCTAAAAGTAAAATTTAAATCTGAAATAAAATATTTTACAGACCCTATTGAGAACCTTGCATTATAAACTTACTTTTTAAGTCATTCTAAGTGATTGTACCAATTAGACAATTAAAATTGTACCAAGTTTAAATAACACGATTAAAAGGCAAACTACCATTCAATTACAAAAAGATTAGTTTTTTAAAAAATTAAGGTCTTTACTGTTACCTTTCAGACATGCAATATATTTGAATCAGGTAATTATTACTCTACAATAAAACTATTATTTAGTTTTCATAACAATTTAGTTTGTATTTCATATTAAAATAAAGTAGTTCACCATAGACCACTTTAACTACACTTATAAACAGTTCATGAGAGTTAGTTACAGTACTTTAAATAATTTTATCTCCTGCAGTTTCTAAGCTGTAGCTAGCATTGCAGTTTTATTAAAATGCTCTCCTGAGGAGTCGATAGGCTGAAATTTGTCTCAGCCACTAAAGCCTGGATGTTTTACTTATGGTGGATAAACTGTGGCTTAATATTAGCACATACTGATATACAGAAGTGTACTGAAGGAGATCTTTTTTCTTCACAACAGTGTCTTGTTCATTGTTCTGTCCAAATTCAGGTACTTTTAGTCAAAGTAATATCTGTCAAAATCCCATCAAGAATGGAGAGAAGCAAGCTTGCTTCCTTAGTAGCCACAAAGACCACAATTTCTCCCCTTCTGAAATTCATCAAGAAGAATTCCAACTGGAGCACAGAGGGTAAGATTAGTAGCTGTAACTTACAAAGTACTGATAATTTTCTAATGGAAAATATTCTATACCACTGAAAATAAAGACAAGTAATAAAAAGTATTCGTTTTCTGTCCAGCAACATGGCTACCCTGGCAAGGGACTGAATACTAAAACACCATCAGGCTGGGATGCAGATGTGCCCTGAATTACAGTCTGATCAGGATAGAAAACAGACATGCCCTTAGTACACACCTTTAATCCCTAACAAGGAAGGTAAGCTTTGTTAGTAGAAAGAAGCAGCCATGTTTGAAAGCGATGTCTAATTGAAGGGCAGACAAAGTGAAGAATCAGAGAAAGATTTGACAGAATTAGAATAGCTGAGAAAGAGAAGCTATTTATGAGCAGGGTGAAAGAAAAAAGGAGGGATAGTGGTGTGCGTGTGCGTGTGCGAGTGTGTGTATGGCAGTTTTACTGGGACAGTTTTAGAGACAGGTTACAGAGAGAACAGGACAGACAGGTGAAGACAAAAAGAACCAGAGAATTAGGAGCCTGAAGATACTGCCAAAGTTAGAATGAGATGAGGCAGAGCAATTCAGTCAAAAGCTGAGAGAAGCCACATTGAATCAGTTAGCTTGGATGACTGGATTATATAGAGGCTAGAAGTTTACAGGCTTAACCCTAGGGACAGTTAGAACAGGGAAGGAAAGACTCTGGGCTCAACCCAAGCTATGGTATGCCTCTCATCTCCTCACTTCATCTCAGGAAATAAAAGAGATGTTTACAGACTTCATTTTATGTACTAAGAATGTGTGCGTGTGTGTGCGTGTGTGTGTGTGTGTGTACCATGACATGGGAGTGGATGTCCAGAGGACAATTTACTGTCTATGTAAGTTCTCACCATCATATGGATACTGGGGATTTAACTCAGCTACAAGATGTCAACCTTGCAGGCATGTTCCTTTATTTACTGAGCCATCGCATGGAAAAAGAATTCCTAATCTCCTGAACATGTGCAAATAATTTCATCTCATTCCTAGATTCATATAGATTCATGATTAAGAGGGACAGGCTTCTGTGCATCTGCAAAGAAGCTGAAATCATTTGTAAAATTCTCACTATGTCCGCATGTATTTAAATAGATCCACCTCTCATATTACTTTAAAAGCTTAGGGGTAAAGATCTAAATATTGCTCTATTTTTATTTGTGTGTAGATGCATGTGTGTGTTTGCACAAACATATGTATTTGAGTATCCAGAGAGGCCAGAAGAGGGCACTGGATCATCTGGACCTGCAGTCATAGGCAGTTGTGACCTTTCCCTGTATATACTCAGATATGCACAGAGATTATCATTGCACACTTAAATGCCACAATAGGACTTCTATACTCTCACTTTGTGGCTTTTGTTTTTTTAATTTTAAACAGCAATTGGATGTAGTTAACATAAATAAATGAATAAAAAAAGCCAAGAAGGTTAACTCAGTACTAATGTCTTTCTACTCTCTTCATTTAACCCTTCCCACTTTCATCCAAACTCCCACTGTCAAATACAGGAGACTAGCATAACTGTCTCCTGAGGGGCTTCATCCAGCAGCTGATATAAACAGATACAGACTCACAGTCAAACATTAGGCAGAGCCCAAGAGTCTTGTAGAAGAGTCGGGGGGACAGACTGAGTAAACTGGAGGGCTCAAGGACACCACAAGGAGATCCACAGAGTCAACTAATGTGGGCCCATGGGGGTTCACAGAGATTGAACCATCGACCAAAGAGCATACAGGGGCTGGACCTAGCCCCACCCCATCACACACTCATTTGTAGCAGATGGGCAGCTGGTCTTCATGTGAGTCTCCTAACCTTGGAGCAGGGGCTGTGTATGACTCTGTTGCCTGTCATTTGATCTGCTTCCCCTACCTGGACTGTCTGGGCCTCAGTTGGGAAGGATGTGCCTATATCTCCTGGGACTTGTTACCCAAGTGGGGCTTCTTTTTCTCTGTGGAGAAGGGGAGAAGATGACAAGAAGATGACTTTGTAAGGGCAAGACTGTGAGGGGAAGAGAGAGCTGGAAAGCAATTAGGATGTAAAGTAAATTTAAAAATTACCTATTGGGGAAGAAAAGAGCCTTCCATATATATAAACTAGAAGGTAATAAGAGAAAAAATACTCTTAAATACTAGTCATCTTTCCAGAGCCCCCCTCTTACAATTTTACTTAATACAAATATGTTTTTAAAGGATTGATAATCCTTAACATTTGTTAACTGAGTATTGAAATTTTTATACATCCCTTCCAGAGACAATATTATTTTTGAAATGTTTCTCGTTTGCCTAAAATATTTTAAATGCTATAGCTATATATGTGATTTATTAGCATTCTAAGTTAAAATAAAGTTTTCATGAATTTACATTTATGTAAAAGTGAATATGTACCGATATCACAATCTGTAAAACTAGAAATTAACATAAGCTTACATTTTGATAGTTGGGTCTGGAAAGATAGCTCAGTGATTAAAAGCACTGGCTGCTCTTTCAGCGGATCCAGGTTCTACGCTCAGGCATCTTTAACTCCAGTCCGTGGTATCTAGTGCCCTCTTCTGGCCTCCATGGGCACTGCATATATGTAGTGTATGCACAAACTATTGGTACCGGCAAAACACCCAAACACATTAAAACTTCTCATGTTTTATAAGTGTTTTCTGTGGAACATGATCTTAAATAAACAAACAGCACTTCCAGATAAGGTTTCTTGGGACAAAAAAGATTTTTCATCATTGTCTTTGCAAACACTAGTTCATTTGAGTCAATCTGAAACACAGTCACCTCTGGACAGAATATCTGAGCCCATTTTGATGTACCACTGTATCTCATAGTCGGAAAAATTAAAATAACTGCCTCCTACTTTAATGGCAACATAGTGTTACTTTCGAGAGAGTGAAAGCCCCTCTTCCCAGTGTACCTTTCAGGAAGAAAACTGATAGATGACCTAAAAGCCATCAGATCAAATGGAATATACTATGGTGACTTGGGTACTGATAACAGATATACCCAGTTTTGCTACAAAAATAATTCTTTTAGCTGTTATCAATACCTGAACCACTTTAGGTGACACCAATGAATGGCCCAACCTGAAACCCATCTCATGGGCAAGCACCAATCCCTGACAGTATTAATGATCTTCTGATATGTTTGCAGACAGGACCTTAGCATAATTGTCCTCTGAGAAGCTCCACCCAACAACTGACAGAAATAGATGCAGAGACTCATGAACAGACATTAGATGGAGTTTGGAGAGTCCTGTGAAAGAGTAGGAGGAAAGATTGAGGGACTCCAAGAGGACAGGCACCCCACAGAAAGACCAGCAGTCTAACCTGGACCCTTGGGGACTCTCCAAGCCTGTACTACTAACCAAAGAGTGAGCATGGGCCACCTAGCCCCCACATATGTAGCAGATATGCAGTTTGTCTTTATGCTGGTCCCCAAGAACTGGAACAGCTGTCAGAAAAGTTGCTGCCTGCCCGTGGATCCTGTTCTCCTAACTGGACCACTTTGTCTGTCCTCAGGGAGAGTGCACATGCCTAGTCCTGCAGTGACTGATGTTTCAGGGTTTGGGGAGTAGGGTGTGTGATACCCAGCTGGGTTCTCACTTCTCAGAGAAGAAGGAGAGGGAGAAATAAGGGGAAGGGCTGTGTGTGTTTGGGGGGGGGGAGGGCTGAAGGAGAGGGGAATAATATTGTTATGTAAAGAGAATAAATAATTTAAGAAATTATTTTCTTTGAAGCACTGTACTTTACAAAGTAAGTTCACTCCAAGAGACAAAGCAGAGACAGACAGCAACATACTCTGGAGAATAGAAAGTACAAAAACATTAAAAAGATCTGGCCGATTGAACTGCAGTAGGTAAAAATGATACAAAGTCTGAACACAAAGGCATTGTAAAATATAACTTGGATTTAAAATACTCTACCTGGTAAAGTGGGCTGACATTCGAGGATTGAAAACGCAGCATGGTCAGTACAGACAGACATTCTTCCTTGTTTAGAAGCAACGTGGTAAAAGAGGTAAGAGAAGAGTGGGGACTGGCTGGATCTGAAGCTGAGGCTCATGTTTTGTAGCAGTTCAGTAGTCTCTGGAATGTCTCTATTTTATTCAGAATTACTACTCTTAAAGAGGAGGGAGTCCTGAGAGAACCTCGTTCGCTATCTTTCTTCCCCTCCACACTTGTAAAAACAGGGACTACAGTGATCCAGTTTTTGGCTCTACTATACTCTTTCCAACATTTTAAATTTGCCAATTTACCCAAACTATAGGTGTTAGGAGAATAATAAGCTGAATTTTACATTGTTATCTCTGTCATGTTTAAAATTAAGAGATAATATCTTCCCTTGATGATCAACCTCACTTTCAGCCATAAGCGAGCTAACAATGTGTCAGATCCTCACTTAACTTCTATATCATCACTGTCATAAATACCATGCATGAAAATAAATCTAGCAAAGTGGCTAGGTATAAAATTAACTCAAACAAATCCACAGCCTTCATATACTCAAAAAAAAAAGCAAATAAACAGGCTGAGAAAGAAATTAGGAAAAAGACATCCTTCACAATAGTCACAAAAAATATAAAATATCTTGGTGTAAATCTAACCAAGCAAGTAAAAGAACTATATAACAAGAACTTCAAGTCTCTGAAGAAAAAAATTGAAGACTCTCTCAGAAGATGGAAAGATCTCCCATGCTCATGACTTGGCAGGATTACTATAGTAAAAATGGCCATTTTGCCAAAGAGCAATCTACAGAGTTAATGAAATCCCCATCAAAATTCCAACTCAATTCGTCACAGACTTAGAAGGAACAACTTCTCAACTTCATTTGGAATAACAAAAAACCCAAGATAGAAAAAACCATTCTCAATAATAAAAGAACTTCTGGGGGAATCACCATCCCTGACCTAAAAAACTGCACGGTACTGGTACAGAGACAGGCAGGAAGATTAATGGAATAGAATTGAAGACCCAGAAATGAACCCACACACCTATGGTCACTTGATCTTTGACAAATAAGCTAAAACCTTCCAGTGGAAAAAAGGGCGTTTTCAACAAAAGGTGCTGGTTCAACTGGTGGTCAGCATGTAGAAGAATGCAAATCAATCCATTCTTATCTCCTTGTGCTCAAGTCCAAGTGGATCAAGGACCTCCACATAAAACCAGATACACTAAAACTAATAGAAGAGAAGGTGGGGAAGAGCCTCGAATACATGGGAACAGAGGAAATTTTTTTCTGAACAGAACACCAATGGCTTATGCTCTGAGATAAGAATAGTCAAATGAGACCTCATAAAATTGCAAAGCTCCTGTAAGGCAAAGGGCACTGTCAATAGGACAAAATGACAACCAACAGACTGGGAAAAGATCTTTACCAATTCTAAATCTGATAGAGGGCTAATATCCAATATATACAAAGAACTCAAGAAGTTAGACTCCAGAGAATCAAATAACCCTATTAAAAAAAATAGGATACAGAGCTAAACAAAGAATTTTTAACTGAGAAATATCAAATGGCTGAGAAGTACCTAAAGAAATGTTCAACATCTTAGTCATCAGGGAAGTGCAAATCAAAACAACCCTGAGATTCCACCTGACACCATTCAGAATGGCTAAGATCAAAATCTCAAGTGACAGCAGGTGTTATCAAGGATGTGAAGAAAGAACAACACTCCTCCATTGTTGGTGGGATTGCAAGCAGGTACAACCACTCTAGAAATCAGTGTGGCGATTCCTCAGAAAATTAGACATAACATTACCTGAGGACCCAGCTGTACCACTCCTGGGCACATACCCAGAAGATGCTCCAACATATAACAAGGACATATGCGCTACTATGTTCATAGCATCCTTATTTATAATAGCCAGAAGTTGAAAAGAACCAGATGTCCTCCAACAGAGGGATTTATACAGTAAATGTAGTACATTTACTCAGTGGAGTACTACTCCGCTATTAAAAACAACAAATTCATGAAATTCTTAGACAAATGGATGGAATTAGAAAATATAATTCTGAGTGAGGTGACCCAATCACAAAAGAACATACATGGAATACACTCACTGATAAGTAGATATTAGCCCCAAAACTAGCAATACCCAAGATACAACTCACAGACCACATGAAGCTCATGAAGAAGAAAGACCAAGTGGAGGCACTTCGGTCCTTCTTAGAAAGGGGTACAAAATACTCCTGGGAGCAAATATGGAGACAAGTGTAGAATAGAGACTAAAGGAAAGGCCATCCAAAGACTGCCCCACCTGGGGATCCAGCCCATATACAGACACCAAACTCACACACTATTGTGGATACCAAGCAGTGTATGTTGATATGAGCCTGATATAGCTGTCTACTGAGAGGCTCTGCCAGAGCCTGACAAACACAGAGACAGATGCTGGTAGCCAACCGTTGGACTGAGCATGGGGTCCTCAATGGTGTCCCCAATGGAAGATCTAGAGAAAGGATTGAAGGAGCTGAAGAGGTTTGCAACCCCATAGGAAGAACAATAATATCAACCAACCAGACTCCTCCAGGGCTCCCAGGCACTAAACTACCAACCAAGGAGTACACATGGAGGAACCCATGGCTCTAGCTGCATATGTAGCAGAGGATGGACTTGTCGTGCATCAATGGGAGGAGAGGCCCTTGGTCCTGTGAAGGCTCGATGCCACAGTGTAGGGGAATTCAAGGGTGGGTAGGCATGAGTGGGTAGGTGGGGGAACACCATCATAGAAGCAGGGGAGGGGGGATGAGATAGAGTGTTTGTGGTGGGGGACCAGGAAAGGGGGATAACATTTGAAATGGAAATAAAGAAAATACCCAGTTAAATAAAAGAAGAAAGAACGAATATATATCTGTAAAGAGCTTTTACGCTGGACAAATTTCACAATCCTAGAGCACTTGCATTATAGAAAACGAATCCCAGATTACAAGTATAGAAATGTTTTCAATTGTTCTTGCACCTCAAAATGATTCCTCTTAGATATTATACAGTATCCAATAATAATGGGAGCAGTAAAAGATAACCCTTATCCAACATAAGACTCGCAAATAGTGGTAAGCAAATTAACACCTGTAGAGTGAATATATCACACCAGCTTAATGAAAATTAGAGAAAGGAGCCTGTTTGGTCTAGATACTTGAAAAGGCACACTGACATAGGTGAAGAAAAAGAATTTGCCAAATAATTGCTCACATCACACCATAGCCACATGACCTGACCTTCTGTTTTAGCTTGCTTTGTCTCCAATGAACTGCCTAAAGAATGCAAGATCTCCATCCCCTGGAAGACCTGTAAGCCCCTGGACACCAAAATGTCTCTGCTCAACAGACAAGGCCAACTCTGGATGAAAGAATCCTTTACCTAGCTCTTCTGCATTGATCAAAGGCGAAAAAGCTGCTGCAAAGAAAGGATGTTGTTTTGTTTCTTAGAACATTATTGTTCATTGAGAGGTGATATCTTGACAAAGAGCTGCATGGACACGTAGCTCTCTGGTGTGAAGAGGAACCAGTCTTTAAAGGTCAAATGACCTCTAATGTCTAGCCATTTTTCTCATGGTTCCAACATTAACAACAATAGTGACAGACTCAGCTCATTTGAACAGTCTCTCTCCCAGGTGTGCAGTATCTGAAATACATAAGCAGCTAGACAGTGTACATCAAAGAGACAGTGCATGGTTGGACACCATGGTTAGACAATTTCCCCTTCACTTTCTTTATAAACCTCAGGAGGAAGAGGTAAAGAAAGTCTTTGATCAGGTTGGTATATCTTTCAAGGATTGTTATGTATGAAAGATCTAAAGCCTGAATGCCTATTATAATATGGTTGCTAGTAAATGCATTCAACAAAACAGAGTGCAGAGGTCAAAACTACAACTTCTTGATCCTGTGATGGACTGTTTGACCCTCTCAGTAGCTTATCTTAGAGAGGCTACAATGAACTAGTAAATAAATCCAATCCATTAGTTATCATACATGTTCGAGTAAAAATACTGTGCCTGAATGATCCAGCCCAGAAGATTAAGAAATATTCTCTCTCTCTCTCTCTCTCTCTCTCTCTCTCCTTGTCTTTGCCCCTCCCACAGCTCTCTATTGCTCTCTTGAGGCCACAGTTAGGGATGGAACCTGGAGTTTCAAACTAAGCAAGCATACTACAACGTATCTCAAAATTCTAAATACCATAAATAATAACCTACAAGAACAGGAAATGACTGATCTGGCCTCTTAGGCTATCTATTAAATAATAATTTGTAATAAAAATTATAATCATTTGGTACTATCTAAAGACAGGAAAATGTAAAATTTAAAAATTACAAACTGGTTTATTTAGAGCTTCAAGCATATAGCTTCCTGTTTTACCAATATATATTATATCCCATTAGTATTATAAATGATTAATGACCTGACTATAATTAATGCAACAGAAAACAAGAAAATTTACATTTTCACTTTTATATAAATTCAACCTAATTAATGTTAATGCCATATTACCATAAAATTTACTTTGCATAACTTAACCCTCAAACCGTTTCTCTCATTGTTTAGAATAGAAATGTACAGGCAATATGCTTTAGCATTCATTATAAAACCTGGATTAAAAATGCAGTTGACTAGAGTCATTCCTTAAACAGCTCTTACAATTTTATTACAATAATTATTACACATTTCATCAGTCAGGTAGAAACAAAATGTAAGAAAATGTCATTGTTTTTTGTTCCAATGAAACCATTACTTGGACTCTAAATGATCTTCATTATCCAGTTGAATAAATTACACACGCCTTATATATAAGGACATCACATATTTCAGAAAACATAATGCAATGTGTTCTGTTATGATTCAATATTGTTTCCAGGAGCCAGAGATAATGCACTTAAATACCATATAAAGGCAAACAAGTTATAGCAATTTATCTTGACAATAACATTTTTCTCACCTTGAAGTCATTTAATTTCTGGTTCACTTTTGATCTTCGTTTATTATTTCGATCCCCCAAACTACATTCATGGGCTCTTTAAAACTGTCCAAGAAATGTAGCAGAGAGGGAAAAATTTGCTTACTTTCAGAATGAATGATTAAAAATAGGCCTAAAAGCAGTCTGAGAAACCTAAAATAATACCATCTCTCAACTTTGAACAAAGAAGGAGTCAAAGGTAAATTAAGTTGTGTGAATATTTATTTATAATTCTTCACCTGAATTTTCAAGCCCAGGTTGTGACATCTATTCAGATTTAAAAGATCTGATTTGTTGTTGTTGTTGTTGATGATGTTGTTGTTGTTGCATGGGTGAGTTAAGGAGAAACCAGGCACAGATTCAGCTGAGTGATCCACAGCTGAATAAGGAAGTGAATGTATGAAAACTAAGTGGTATCCAAGATTGTTGTGTCATGAAAAAATCTTCTGTGGCATCTAGAGCAAAGAGGACGTAACACACACTATGACTGAAATCTGGGGTCACCTCACAGCACCTGAGGAAGTCCACTCAGGCCTTAAGACTGTTGTGTTTCTATACAACATGAGCACTATCCTGATGCTTCTCAGTATGTATAGTAAGCACTCAACAAACCAGGACACTGGAATGTCTATAGCAGAAAGTGAGTTTGAATAGGGTCTTCAGAGTGAGGCTCACCACTTACCACATGGGTGATCAGCAAGGGATGAGGTTTTCAATCTCCTGATGCTTTAGCTGCCTCAGTTACAAAGTAAAGGATGTTAATACTTACATCCTGGTTTGTTGTGAAAATATGAGATAACACATGGCACTCTTGGCTGAGTGATCAATATATAAGGGATGATGAATTTTGTTTATCATTAAATATGCTCTGGAACATTCCTAAGCTAGTCCTCTGTAGGTAGATTGGACAACTGTTTTCCTAGAACTGTTACAATCTTAGCACTATGAAAGTGTTGCCTTATTTCTTGAAAGCTGGGGTCTTCAGTTGTAAGATAATTTCATGTACAAATCATCAAAACTAAAGCAAACTGATGAGTTAATTGGCCTTTGTGGTCAGAAAAGACTGGTCAGTCCTATTTTCACGGCAAGCAAACATTCAAACCACATGATTTCTCTCTTAATGGATTGTAGAAGAGGGTCTACAGATTAGAGATAAGGGCTTTCTATGCAGTAAACATGTCTTTCCTTTTCAGCCTCAAACCTGACTTTAAAACAAAAAATCTAAACTTGCTTTAATTCCTTCTGGGCTGAGGGCTACTGTTAGTGGCTACACTATACTGTCTCGAACTCTATAGGAAAAAGAGACCACCCTTAGCTGCTGGGTCTTGCTGGATGAACGTTCAGATGTGTCTCTTTTGTTGATTCCCAGTTACACACCATGTTCTGTGAGGTACATCTACATGTTGCCTCAAAGACTTGGCAGGGTGTACCACCTGTCTGCCAGGGCACACTGAGCCACAGAAACATTAAAATATGATGTGGGCTTTAGCGAGGTCTTAAATGTAGTTATTCTTCATAAAAACTTTTCTGGTGTATCACATGGAGAGTATGTCGTAGCCACCTGTGGTTTTTAGTTGATAATAATATACAGAAAACAGTAATTAACTGTTCTTTAAATAATTGTTGCAATGTTACCTTTTGGAACATAAACTATAGTCAATTACAATATAAAATTCAAAGTATTTTTTACCACATTGTTAACTTTGAAAATCTAAATATATTCTTCTGCATCTAAGAATAAAAACATACCCGTCACTTTTGTAGTATAAAGTCATTTTGAATATAAAGTTGATTCTGATATATAAAATATTAATAGAAGATGATCATGAGCTTATTGATATCCAAGATAACAGCTTCTTCACTTCATTGAAGAACTGTTTGCTTTAGCTATTATTTGTTGTTAATAGGTCAAACAGTATATGTATTTTATGTGCCTGATGTTTAATTCTATTCATTATAAATTTAGACTAAAAATTATCTTTTGATTATTAGACGTTATTGAAACTGAATTATTGAATATTATCTATCATACTGAGATTCACAACATATACTAGGTACATTAAGAATTAGGAGTTATACATTTGGCATTTGATATTTTTTAAACAGGATTCTCAAAGTATAGTGAAGGAAAGTGAAGAAAACACCTTTTCGTTCTCTACTACTGATAATTAGTAAAGGGCATGGCTCTTTCATTTTGTGTGTGTGTGTGTGTGTGTGTGTGTGTGCATGCTCGCACACCTGAGTATGTGTTGTGCACCACTTGTGTGCAAGTCCACACAGAGTTCAGATGAGAGAACTGTGTGATGAACCTAGATCTATAAGTGGCTGTGGGCTGCTTGATGTGAATGTTGGTAACTGAGCTCAGTACCTTGTCAAGACCACAACCTGTTCTTAACCACTGAGATATCTACCCCCAGGGTAGATATCCTGAATATGGATGGCACTGTCATCATGATTAGCTTTGAGGATTACTAAAATAAACAAATCAGTTCAAACTGCTTTTAAATAGCCAATAAATATAAACATCACACAATTAACATATCATTAAAACACTATTGTACCAATTTATAAATTCATATTCAAAAATCTAATAATTGGGCCCAAAATAATTCAGAATAAGAAGTGATGTGGGCAGTACAAAAGTCCAGAGTGGAAGCCAGAGACTTAAGTGCGAAGATCAAAAATAGTTGTGATTCAGGAGTCAAAGAGGAGAACAGAAACATCTCAGGTGACTGGGTCGGTTGAATTCTATATCCTACATCTCTCAAGCAAATAGGATTAATACTCCAACAATACTGAAGCACAGAGCTCTAAATACTTAGGTAGCTGCTCCAAACATGTCTGGCTGCAGTAAGGCTGAGAAACCCCTCAAAGCTCATCTTGTCTAGACAATAAGATGTAAGGATTTTCTTTCATGTACAGTAGATGCTATCCAGAGAGGGGAGTGGGAAATCTGAATCAAATCCCTTACCTATGAGATCAGGGAAATGGAATTAAACCAAGGAAACCCAGGAAGAAGTAATGAATGTCATGAATTCTTATAATAAAATAATATATTACCATGTAAGATATATATTATTAAACTACAGAATAATTGTTTTAGTTACCAATGTAGATAAAAGAAATTTGCATCAATGCTACTTTTAGTTTTTAAGACGTTTCCCCCGTGATATAAATTGGATTATATGAGTTCATTTAACATGAACGAATTATTTGCAAAATCACTTCAGAGAAATAACTGCCTGTTAAATAATTTTGGTCATTATTCTGACAGTTTCGTAACTCTTACACATTATAAAAGTAACAGTATGAATGGTTAAAAGTTACATTAATATTTACCTTTAGTGGAAGAGTTATATTTTTCTTGTTCTTCAATGAATTAAATGCACATAATGATGGAAACAAAAGAAAGAAATCAGCAAATTTATAGTTAGACATGGAAATGTGAGTTAACAAAATGGCATGAATAATAAAAATGCATAACATATAAGGTGACATGATAAACCATGAGAAAGTTTCACATGTACTGAAATTAATCCAAAAATGAGTACAGCAATTCAAAGATTTAATGAAAACAAAAATGTCAGGAAATAACTTATTTGATATTCCCAACAAAATGCTACAATACTTTCTCTTGCCTTTTAAGAACTGCACAGGTTGGCAACAATTTTAATAAAATGTTTTAATTTAAATCTACCACTGTCTCACACTGTAAACATATTGAAAGCATACTTAATCTACATAGAAAACTTGAATGGTAAAATTGCCATTTCCTATGATATAAAATCCCATGTGATTAATCCCATTTTTTATTAAATAGAAAGTATATAAGTTACAGCATGGGAATACTTCTATAGCATTTTCTGTGAACAATATATCTCAATGTTTGTAGTCTTTGCTTGTTCTTCAAACTAACTATAATAGATATCTCAAGATGAAATTATTCACTTTTTAATTATTACATATCCTAGATATTTCAGAAAACATTAGATCTACCTCCTTGCAGTTCTATTCTTTGTTGCAAAATAACTGTCCGATCACATCTAAAGGGAGCTGTCAGTATTGTTTCAGGTTTTAAGTAGTACATGCAATGTCAATATAGTGAATGGTCTTTACATTCTTCATTAAGAGGCATCAAAGAACTGCAAATCTGACCTGACCTGTTTCAGAAAAACCATGCATTTTTATCCAACCAATCACGACTGCCTAGATTTTATGTAAAATGACACCATATTATATTCAATACTGAAATGTGATTGAAGAAATTTCAAGAAACTCTCTACTTTCAATTTTTACACACTACTAAGAATACCATAAAGTACAGATTACATATTAACTTGCTTTATATCAAAATAAATACTGCAATCATCTTCTTTTCCTATTGTCTACTTTTATATAACTAGACTTCACGCAATAAATCCCCCCAATACTCTGTCTTCTGAAAGGGAGCTTCAAATATTCTTAAAATAGTAAATAATATGGAAAATCTGTTTATAGCATACAAGATATAATAATTGGCGAAAATTTAGGGAATATATCCAGAAAGTCAAATTATCTTTGTATACAACCTAAGACAATAGCATAGATAATCTCGTGTACTGAAAAAAAATTTATAAAATTAGTTTACGATTGTTATCAAGACATTATATCACTATCTAGGAAACTAAATCACTCACAGTATTTGTTCTTACCAATTAGCTATTGATCAACTGAATTACTTTTAAAAACAGTAAGCCAGCCCTTCATAAAAGATTAAGTAAGAAAAACCAGAAGCTGTCAATAGGAGCTTAAGCAGTCACAAATACACCAGAGTTGATGCTAATTCCCATACAAGACAGTACTGCAATCCGACAAACCCATCAAAAGGGAAATGACTGACACACTTACATCTCTTTAAGAAGAGTGAAAATCATCATCAATAAACTGTACTAAGAGATAAGGCATGGTCTAGTTCATGGATTAAATTACTATCCCAAACGATTAAGGATCAGTGTGTCACATGAATGGTTCAGTACAAAACCCACCCAGAAGATGATGGGAGACACCACCATCATTGACCACAAGCCCCAAAGCATGTATCAGTATCATAATGCAACACCTCAGAATGCTGACACTAAATACCACATAATGGCTGCTCTGCTCTAAAAGCTCTGTCTATATCAGAATGTTTCAGGAACCTTCAACAAAATGTGTTTACTGAAGTATTTTTCATAATAAATAGTGAAATAACTCAAACGGTCTCATTCCCCATTCATTCATTCCCTTCTTCCCACCTCAACAGAATCCTCACGCCTTGATGTTTTCTCCGAAAGACAACTGCGAATATGAATATCATAACATAGACATGAACAATTGAAAAAGTGAGAAGTAAACAAACAGTCCCACAGATTACTATAATCCCGCTGTGCGCCCTCATATGTCACCGAGTGTTTTACTTGCAACAGGAGGAAATGCAAAGAATTTTAGGAACACATGACTTGCTAAGTTTCAGTGTGACCAATAACACTGGGTTTTTAGTGCAGCATCCAAATTTATAGTCCGTTCAGTTGTGCAACAAGAGTTCATGAATGAGTAAGTTAATGTTTCATCATCTAATTGTTAAAAAGATTAAAATTTTGACATATGTATTGCTGGTGTAGTTCAAATAACATTACGTTTGCTTAGTCCTCTCAAAACGTTCCAGAAAAAAAAAAACTCTATTAGAAATACGGATTCTGTAATCGATTACTGGTATTTTAGAAAGGAGTTTCACCAAGACTGTACTTTCTTAATTGACTAATTGACTAAATGTACACATTCATCTCATCCCTGAACACTAAAGCATGGCATACCAACAATAAACATGATTTTTAAAAAAACCCACAAATCTGGCTGTTGTAGCTTTTGGCAGTGTCAACATCACTTATTCACACTAATATTCCTATTATCAAGTATTTCACATGGTGAAGTAGCCCGCCTCAATCACTGAAGCAATGCGATCTGGGAGGGAATGGGAATTTTCTAGCAGCAACAGCCAACGGTGTTAAGAGTATTCAGAAATTGAGTCAGCTGAGTATTTCATAGGGATGCAGATTTGCAATGGACGTTTTACTATGTTCATTGTTCTTGAGCCACAGCCCTGAACTAGAGAAAAAATTAAACAATTCTTTTAATTTTTAATTATAGATGTGATAGAAAATACTAATGTCATTTAGTTACTAAGGAACGGGTCAGGAAAAAATAGTATTTTAGTCCAGCATTTCAAACATTTAACTCATGTACTTTAATCTTGGTTTCTATTAAAGCACACCTCTCCTTACACACACACACACACACACACACACACACACACTTTCTCTTAGGAAAACAAGACAACCCATGTCTGATAATATAAGAAATCCAGGCAATGTGACTTGTAGGAAAATAACAAATATATGTTTTGAGTAATTTTCATCATCAAGTTAAAACTCTAGATATTGGCAATGAAGCTAAAAGGGAAAACACTATTACATGACCCAATGATCATATTTAACTCTTAAATTTTTCAATAATAAGGTAAGACCTTCTTTCAGCTCGTAAGTTTTGAGACTTTGTATCATCTAGTTCTGTGCTTATGTAAAACTATCAAGAACCCTACCCACTCTGTTAAACAATTATCTAAATTCAGTGGACTCAACAAAACACTAATTGTTACATGGCACGGACCACTCAAACTAGGTGCTGGGACGGGGGGTGGGGGGGAATAAAGGTACAGAGAGCTGCAGATGATCTCAACAGCGCCATCTAATTAAATGGTGTGTTAGGAGGAGAAGGTTCTCCACTCCAAGTGTTTGGACAATGATCTCTCTTTTTTGAATACCTTGTTCTATACTGCCGCTTCGGACTGGCACCTGTGGGAGCTGTCTTCCGCGGCGACTGCCGAAGGATGTGTCAGCTGGAGGAGACTGGGTCGGGCTTCCTTGTCGGTGCGTTCTGTAGGCAAACAGCAAAGGGAGGGTGAAGTTCCAGTAAATAAAACAAGTAAATAAAACACCTTTTCCAGTCACTACTAAAATAGTCATAAAACAACTAAATAGGTTCTTTGAAGTGAAATCAGATACCTCAAATGACACACACAAAAGAAACACTGTAAGAGGTTGGAGAGGGGCAGGTCTGGGACTGCCCTACACATTCTGCATGGTGAAATTCTTGAATGAAGCAGAATGGGACTGACTCAGTTTCTCCAGACTTTCTACAAGGCTGTACTTTCTTAAAGTCAATTAATTTTGGTAGTATCATGACTGAACTGACCACAGCCTCTGGATGTTAAAATACAAAAAAAAAAAAAAAAAAAAAGAATAGGCTCCCACTCCACTGGTACACATTTGAGAGGCATTTGGGATAATGAGTTATTGATGCACAGCCTGACACTAGTTACCAATCAGTTGTGCGTTCGTTTTAAATAGAAAGAAACAACAAACCTTGAAATGGATTTTAAACAGCCTCGGACACATGCTCCAGGGTATTCCAATGGCAGGATTAATATTGGAGATGAAAATATGGAGAAGCATGCAGGTATACTTCATTCTCACCCAGATAAAGCTGACCCCCCCACCCCCCCCCTCTGCTGGAGTTCAAAACTTCGTTAACTAAACAAATTTTAAATGCTACTTGATTTTATGAATACATATAAAAGGCTACTTTTAGAAATCCTAGTTTAATAAACAAATACATATTTTAATTCTGAGTCAACTCGTCATAAAACATTTCATGTAATAAAGTACGTATGATATGCCACACACAGATGAAAGGACAGCACACAGCCAGATTCAGTTTTCGATGGTAGCTAACCGGCAGGAAGTAGAGAATACGGCCAGCACAGTGAGTAGATGCGAGTGGTAGAGGATGCAGGAGCGGATCAAGTGCCACAAAGCAAAGGTTAAAAACTATGGTGTCATAATGAGTGAATGCTTCGAGTGCGCAGGAAAGAACAACACCACACCAACACCCGGCAGCGGGACACGAATGCTGGGCTGGACACTGAATAGCAACCTTGTCAGAAGCGGAGAAGGCGGCGCTGACCCTCCGGGGGCAAGGTGGTGCATAGAACACAGGGTTCTGACACTAGAGTGCTCGCTCGACCGGGAGCGAGTGGGATGCTTTCCCCTAACGACTGGTTGATCGGTTGCTCTTGGGATTGCGTATCCCCTTCTAGAAAGGCATGGTGGGAGAGCCCTAAAACATCAGTGCCAAAAAAGATCTTCAGTCAGCAGGTTTCATTAACTTAACAGCAACACATTTGTCCAAGGAAAACCTGGATACTCTTAAAATACAAGAGGAACACTCACCACACAATTATTGAGACGGAAATGTCACTGTCGACAATCCACAGGTATGTCATATTATAAAGGACCAACCTAGGTTCCCCTCATATAATGAACCCTTCATAGTCAAAGACATCAGTCTTTGGTTGGGTTATTGAACTGTATGTCCAGTGTGTCAATCACGTAGAGCAGAAGGGTAGGAACACAACAAAGATTTGCTGATTGAGTGTGTGCTGTTACACTGATTAACACCATCCTATTCCATAAAAACGTGAACTGGAAATGTGTGGACGTTTTTATAACGTTCATAGTTTTATGGTGTAAGAGGCAAGTCTATGATGAATAGAAAGCTAAAAGGGCATGCCTCTTCAGCTTAATCTAAGACTATGAAATAAAAACAGAGCTTAAACAGAATTTCATTGTCTTATACACCCGATTAAGCACAAGTAGCTAATGTGTGGGTAAAATGGATTCTCTTAGATATGACAGTATCTGAAATGTATTTATGAATACAGTGGTAGTTATCTTGATATGGTATTCAAAATCATTATGAAGTATACAGTGGTAGTTATCTTGATATGGTATTCAAAATCATTATGAAGTAATTTTCTGAATTAAGTACTAAGAATTAAAATGGAATCATAGGCATGCATGTGTATATCTATACCTAAAATAGATTCATGCTTTTGCTCCTTGTGTCATTTTAGTATTATTTTGCTAAGTGATGTGATTGAAGTGACTGTCGGGTATTGACAAGAGTGTAAAACACCTCATCCTTATGAATTGCAAAAATGAGAAACGTGGTTACTGTCTTTAAGTACGAGAACAACACGTATTGGTTACCCAAAATGAATTCATGAAGACTTTACACCACTTTCATTTAGCTTAATATTCTTTTAAGTCAAGCATTTCTTGCAACAAGACTGACTTTTGCTTCAAGCTATGTCTTCCATTTCAGAACAATAAAGAAGGAAATACCAGTTTTCAGAGAGCAAGAGAGTGCAGCTTACATCTGTAATAAAGGTGGCATTTTATCCTCTCAGGTTGTGGATTAAGGCTTTATTAGATATTGACTTGTCCTGAAACCTCACCTGTCATTGCCACTTCCAACTTATAAATAGATGATGTTCTACTTACTCCCATAGTTCATCTGTTCTGAATTGATTTTCACATTAACTCAACCATCTAAAACTGACTGAGATGGGAAGAATTTATATGACCGTACTATCTCCAACACCAAACAATGTTTTATCTATTCCTCTTTATAATCCATTATTAAAAGAATCATCTTGTTCAAAATACGAATTTTTGGTTGTGACTTAAAAGTTAGATTGGACAGATGTCACATCAGTAACAGTGTCTCTTGGAAATTACAAATTCACTAAAATCTTACTTTATCCCTTGATGAAATTTCTAAGCAGCTATGAACAACTCAAATGTGACCTGGGATAAGACTGATTTCATCCAAGTATATGGAAAATGTTATGACAACCATTTTCAGAAGGATTTGAATGGATTCTAGATGAGTATTCTAGTGTTCTAACTCCATAACATTTGACTTGAGAACTGTGTTTGAGATGGAGGAAGGCTGGTAGACCCTGAAAGGGGCCACAGTGTTCCGAATCAAACAATTTGCACAAGATCTGTTTTATTTACTTTTTCCTTTACGTAAAACAACTGTCCACATGTCCCAGTAACAAAGTGTTTCTTGCTACAAGTCAATCTATGGAGTGCAGACCAGAGGAGAAATAAAGCTACTTTGATTGAGCAAGAGAGATGTGGTCACAAGCTTGAGTTCAAAGGGAATGAACTGGAAAAGACAGGACCAAAGTGTTGCAGAGGAGAGGTATGCTTTGTTTAGGCGAATGGAAGGAACCGGTTAAGACATTTCAAGGTACAACAGTGTAGAGTCGAGAGCATCAGGGCTGTTAAGCCTTGATAATTTTTACAAAATGGGGTATACTAGGAAGAAAAGATATAAGAAAGAAACGGGAGAGACTTAGAATGATCTTGAATGATCTTGTTTGAGAAGAAAACCAAATATGGATGGCAGAAAACGGAAGTTTTAAGGAATAATAATATAAACAATGAGATCTTTAATGTTAGTGTAGGGACATCTACATTCTAGGCTCTGAGTATGTGTGACTGTGCATTAACAGGGATTCATGCGTGTGCCTATCTGTGATATTTTGTGCCGTATTCCTTTTAAATTACAATTGCTACTATTCTATAAGTAAAACTGAGTATCATTCAGAAAGACAGGATCCACACAGGTTTGCTGAGAACCAACAGGGCCTTATTTTCTAAAAAGTTGACATAGGTGTATGCAATTGATTCTTTACTTTTGTGCAGTCTACTCGAACCTGGCATGCTAGAGGAAAATAGAATAGAGGGACTCATGATGTAATTACTGGAACAGGGCTTGTTCTTATACCATGGGACAAAAAAAGGAAAAAAAGAAGAATTTCAAACAACATGTACACCTAAAAATTGAGTGATTTAGTATGGTTTAAAGGAATCATGATCTGAGAGTTTTCTATAATTAAAATGTCTTTAAAATGACATTTAATGAGTCTGCTCTGTATCCTCTTTCATGAGTCCACACATATATGTATACAGTAGCTCACTGTCAGTCAGTGTGTATCCAGTCACATCCTAATTTTGTACACCTTACTCTACAGTGAAAAGTTGGACCTAAACACAGTTCATCTCAAACTTTAGATCTTTAGCCAGACATTTCCATTTTTGCAAACAGCCACAGTTGGAGCGTAAAACTAAGGCTTGGATATTTTGTTCTTAATGATTTGCTAAAGAGGTAAGAATATACATAGTATTTGAGTTTCCAGGGGTTTATTCAGAGCTAGCCTTTTGCAGGCTTGCAAATGCTTCTTCCCATAGCTACAACACATTAACAAGTGCCTCTGTATGCAATTCCAAATAGTAGTATCAGTAAACATCCAGCAGTCAGAATCCAGAATGAGGTATCACTAAGAGAAAGGTACAGGAAGGAGATGCAGAAATGATGGGGGCCTTTCTTAGCTGAACCCCCACAGAGGTGAAAAGAGAGGCTTTATCTTACTAGGGAGTTCTCTTTGGCACCTTTCTTGTTTGCTTGTTTTGTCATATTGTCACTTGTTTGATTTTTATTTATCTTATTTGACTATTATTCCTTAGAAGCTTGTTTACTTTCTAATGAAAGACAGAAAGGGTATGGATTCAGATGGGAGAGGCCATGGGGAGGAGCTAGGAGGAATTGGTGAGGAGACCTAAATCAGAATATATTGTATAAAATCCACTCCAATCTATTAGATGAAAGTGAGGGAGAGAGAGAGAGAGAGAGAGAGAGAGAGAGAGAACACAGTGAAGACATACAGAGAGAGACACTAAGAGAACCTCTAACAAGTCATTGTACATTTCAAAACATTTTCTCGTGAGGCCGTGGCACTCAATGACAAGTCAAAGGGGTCAATTTTTCAGTTTGGGGTATTGCCAAGTGGTAGAATATTTGCCTAACAATTTTATGACCTTAGGTTTCATTCCAAGCAGAAAGAAGAAAGAAAGGAAAGGAGAAAAGGAAGGAAGGAAGAATAGAAGGGAAGGGGAGGAAGTAAAGTAGGAAGGAAGAGGGGAAAGATGGAGAAAAGAAACCAATGTGCAAAGTCTTCACATGGTGGACGAATTCATCTTAGTGACAGGGTTGTCCTTATGTCCAACTCAACTCAGAGCTCCTGTTGAAACTACAGTTAATGTGACCTAGAAAATAAGCGTCAACTGTCTTGCAACCCGCATTTAACAATCTGCTTCAAAATTAATTATGTAGCTTAGATTTCAATAAGACCAATCAAGTACCTTAATTATCAACAAACAAAACCACTTATATAAAAAGCCAGTGTTCCACAGTGATCCACAGGATCAACATCTCTGTGGATCATTAGATTTCAGCTGCGTTTCCCTCTTTCCAGTTTAAGCAACCCATTGATATTGCTCGTCTTAATTTTTAGCTTTCGATGTGGGATGGAAATGCTGATCACTACTTTCTCACTTAGACCAGAACTCCAAGTGGCATGTTTTTGACCTGAGTGAATACTGAACTCTACAGGCTCTGACTTGTTCAAGCCGACTCAAGTACCCCCACTGGAAGTTCTTCATCTATTCTTAGGTATTTTTGTGCATTTGCCAGTTCTCAAAGGGATCTATAATTTTGAAACTCAAAAAATCAATTTTCCAGTGCCTTGGTTTAAGGACTAGGAGTATTTCTTTTCTTTTTTTTATTATTTTATTTATTTAAATCAAATCATAATTTTACGTATTCACACAGGGGTTATAAACACAGAAAGACAGCACGTGGGGAAGGGGGTGACACCAGAGCGTGGGTGTTCAGGGGGAATACAGATATCTTTCAGAACCGGGTATCGGCTGGGTGAGGGTTCAGGGGACAGGTCACTATGACTCTGCCTATGATTCACTTGTCCTTATCTAAGTTGGTATTATCTGCCAAGGCTACCTGTTTACAAGGTCTATGACTACTCAGGCTGGTAAAATTCAACAAAAGCTGCCTGTTTACAATAGCTTATAGCCATCTGTTTCAATGTTTTTCCACAGAGACCCAAGATTTGGTGTTAGTATACATGTATGACAGGTCTATTGCTGATATTAGGCCTATGGCTGATTTTAGGCCTTCAGTGTATAAGCAGGGCTGCCCCTGACATCACCTCCCTTCTCTATGTATAGAAGGGCCGTGGCGATTCTAATCTTGTGAAGGCAGGGATAGAGGCCTGACCTCCAGTAATTGAAGGGGACTTTGTAATGGCTCAGGTCCCCCTGTCATTGTCCAGTGAGGCATGAGGGCCATACCCATCCCGATGTCTTTTTGACTAGTCATATTTCATAAACAGACTAAGCGTCTTTAGCATATTAACAAGGCAGAGTCACGTCAGTCTTGACCTCACATACAAACAATGTCCAGTTCAGTTTTTAGCTTCCCTTTCCTTGCAACCTGATTTACATTCTCCGTTCAAAAATAGGCACTTCAACTAAAAATAATTTTTCATGTTTTGGAAATTTTCTCACATTTTTCCCATTCGCTAGGTAATCTAGTTTTATCTGTTGACTTGCTTCAGTAAGGCTGGTCTGTTGAATATTTTCAAATTCCAACACTCCCTACCTCATACCTCCGCTTTCAATCTACCTGTGATACATCTGATATCCCACTAATCCATCTGTGCTTCCATGTATTTATGTCACTATGGCTCCCTAGGTGACACTGTGGATGTGTCCAAAGACGTGTCCATGTGCTGTGCCTAGAGTTACTCGACAGCTTTGAAACAGAACTGCAAATCAACAATTATTCCTCAGATTTTTTTTTTTACACGAACACAGCCAATAAGTACATCTATCAAAATCAAGAATTTTTTAGATTATACCTTTGTTGAAAAGAAGACTTTTAAGAAATATGTGATACTTTTCAAATATTTAACACACACTCAAGTTATTTACACTTTCCAAGTTATGTTTCACTGGAAGCATTTAAAGTCATTTGAGAAACAAGGCATCAAAGGTTCTAGCACATGGATGAGCATGGGCTTGTGTTTAATCCTCAATAAAATGAGATAGCGTGCAGGGAGGACAGGATGCGGGCTTGTTTATTAACACCCACTATTTAAGAGCAGACTACACAGGACACTATTTCATGTCGTCAGTGACTTTTCTCACACGGTAGTTGATTCATTTCCACGACACATCAAGCATCACAATTTGAGTCTGTGAGCTGAGCAGGAAGGCTAAAGGAGAGGCAGGGCACACTCGAGTCTACATCAAAGATGGCAGCACTGAACGACATCAAGCCTACCTGTCTGCATCAGAGGCTGTGCCTTTCCTAGACTGTTTTTGGATGCTAGATCTTTCAGACTTTCTGGAGTGCCTGTGGGAATGAAATGTTAAAGAAATACAAAATAGATGATGAATAAAGCTACATTCACATCTAACAACGAAACAACAACAACAACAACAGAGATGAAGAATGGCAGCTAGTTTACCCAAATGGTTTTGTCAGTCAATACTTTCACAATTAAAAAGTATACATGTATAGAAATCAAAATGAATGCTGAATGGAAGTCACGAGTGGCTTACAGAAGGTGGGAGATGATGAGATTGAGCTAGTTTAAACACATACATCTATAGCAGTGATCTGGCATGGATTCTTACTCAGTAACTTTACTTGCCAATGAAGTAAAAGAAGTGATAAAAGCTAGGATGAGAAGCGGTACAGTGATAATGGCTTAGGTGCTGAAGGACCACACAGGGAACAATTGACAATTAATGTGGCAGATGAAACTCTGTGCCCTAGAGTATTTTTGTTTTCTATCACATACATATGAAGGGGGGGGTGAAAGAAAGATGTTGACAAAGGTAAAAACATTTAAGCCAACCACGAAAATTTGTCTTTTAATGGATAGTAAAGATGCCTAGTTAAGTAGGGAGAAATTCAAAAGCTAACCACACCTGATGTAACAGAGAATAAAAGCCTGAAATTTTACTTTCGAAAAGTACACGTAACACTCAACACCTGGAAATTAAGATGTCATTCCCTCCTAAAACCGATGTACATAGAGAAAGTGTGTGAGAGAGATAATATTTAATGTGCCTTACATATACCTGTTTAGCCTATAATGTATGAAATATTATGTGAAAAATTACTATTATGTGTGGGTATTTATAGTGTATATGTGTATATAGACTTAGGACAGGAACGTATATAAGGTATATAACATATGTTGTGTATATATATATATATATATATGATACACATATATCTAAAAGATTATTACAGTTGTCAATTAGTCAAATATCATTTCACATAGTTATGCACAGTGGTTCAGATTTGAAGCAAATAATATAAAATATCATGGCCTTCAAACACATCCTTTTTCAAAAATCATAATGTTAATTTTTGTGTTATTATTCAATCTTTACATTTTACGCCTATCATATTGCCCATAACCCTTTCTTTGTTAAGGCATGTATCTGTTCTTACTTAGAATGGCAGGCATCCTAGCTAAGTGCCTCTCAGGCATGAGACACACACAGTAAAGCATCAAGTCTGCCTTCCCAAGTGTGCACTCTTCCACTCCTGCCAGCTCACACCATTTCACTTCTTTAATACAGGTGTGAGTTCCTCAGCTGGAAGAATATACAACACATACCTAAGTCGATGGCTAATCGTTTTCATGGTGGCTAGGAACAAATGCTTGTTTCTGAAAACTGAGGAAATCCTGGAGGCCACAGCACAGAAGGAGGTGAGGGGTGGGGAAGGAAGAAGCTGGGTAAAGAAGATGGAAGGGTGGGACATCAAAGTAAGAGTTATGTGTAACTTATGGACACTTTGTGTATGGTCCTAACAGTGGTCAAGGACAACTGCCTGAGGGCCAGAGAAGCCTTTTCTCCTCTTCTGGGGACAGGGAGCGGGGAAGATGATAAGTGTGTTTCATCTGTGTTTCTCCTCACCCCATCTTTCACCCACCTGACATACTTGTTCAGTATCTTTATGTGGGAAGCAACCTTTGCATATTTCTGGAACATGTCCATGAATCAGTTACATATGAGTGTCAGCCTTTAGCAAACCGACATTGTTACTACTGAAAGTTGAAAACTTAACAGTAAAAGAATCTGTTGCAGCTACATTGTATAGTGTGGGGCAAGGTGATGAAAGACAACATAGAGAAGCAAAATGGGTGAAGAGGAGTGTAAATTTGAGTAGATTAAGGACTTAGAAGCAAGTATGGACTGTAGCTGTATTTAGATTATTCAGGAAAGGACAGTTAAGATTGTGACATTTAACCAAAACATAAAGTGGTACAAGTGTGTGTGTGTGTGTGTGTGTATGCACGTGTGCATGCACGAGCCTTATGTAAAAATTTTTATGGCTTAAGACAAGTATGAACCTGGTTACCTCAAGGACGAGAAAAGCAGCCATCATATCAGTGTTTGAAAGTGATTTGTAAGATGTGAAGACAGGACAAGGATGGAGGACATAGTAAAACAGGTCCACACATCTCCTTCCTTTGTTGGTTTTAATCTTTTTTGTTAAGGAGACTTCTCTTTCTCTTTAAAGGGCATTTTAAATTTTGTGAAAGATTGTTCTAATGACACCTATGAGGATATGTGTTTATAATTCTTGGAACTACTTAACATCTTTATAATTCTTGTAGCTACTTGAGATAGCCTCAAATAGAGCACAAATGGTAGATATTTAGTTGTCAAAACTCAATGTACAGCAGGAACAGAAATGAATGTCCTAATGATTTTTCTACTCTAACTTTATATTCAAAGCTATGAATATATTTTGTATTTAAATTACACCTGTCTTTGATATAAGTAGAAGATTGAGATAGGTAAAATAGAAAGGTTAGGTTTGAATAACTCATCTATATTAATATAATATGCAATCAAAATTACTGATCAGATGATCATAAATTAGGTCACAGGGAGCAGTACTTAGTGTTGAACATCAATCCCCTAAATGTTCTACTGTCAGTGTCTTGGTCTAGTTAGGTTACTACTGTAACATTACTCATCAAAATGCATTTAGTTCTGTTGAATATTTTGTTTGAAAACTGCTGCTACAATGCCAACTTTTTAAATGATAATTGCAGCAAAAAGTATGAGGTCAGAATCAGGTGGTTGCTTAGAGTTTGGTAGAATGGGAAAGTTTGATCAATATTACCAGGTTATACTTTGATAGATCAAGAAGTAGGTTACAGCTTAACAAGAGTGGAGACAGGTGATAATATACTCTACCTAAAATCTAGATGAGAGACAGGAGGACTTCACTATAGAAATAATATTGAGGAGACCAATATGATAACCTTACAAAATATCACATGGTACCCACAGTATCCATATGATGCTTATGCCTTCATATATTACTTAAAATTATAAAATGTTATTTATTTTAGTGGAATCGACAGTCAAAATTTACACTGAGAGAAAAGAAATAACTGAGAATATGATCTTTTCTTTTATATCAAATACATATAAAAATTTGATTGTATTATTTTCTGGACTTCAGTAAAACAGAAAATTCCACAAATAAAGCATAGCTTCTGCTTTATTAATACTTTATGCAGAAGGACGGGTGAGTTATTTTATGGCACCAGCTTATGCTTCGCCATAATGGGACAACAGGGCTCAGTCTTAGGCTCAGAGTCATGCAGAACCGGAGAGCTCAGCTATTCCCTTAATAACTAGCTAAGTTTGCAAGCAGAAACAATGCTAGAAAATGCAGAGACCCTTAGCCCATGTTCCACAGTTCTTAAATATCTGGTACAGCCACCATGTTCTCATGCATATAGGCTCTACAAAAGTTCTAGGAATCTTTACTAGTATTTTATTGTTCCTACTGTTTCAATGGCTAAAAAGTGAAATTATTTAAAGTTCTCATTTACCTACATAATCGGCTCTTATAAATACTCAGAAATATAAAAATCCTACAATCATATGGTAGATATCAAGTTACTTATGAGCTTTAAAGCATAGCCAAATGTAAAATGCATGCCTATTTTATTATTTAATTGAAGCAAATGCTGTAATTAGAAAACTGGGGCTATCTGTAATCTAACTTGTTTCTTTTAAAATTCCTTTTAGATATAATTTGTATTTATATTAATTTTATCTACATTTTAATGAATAATCAAAGTAGGAAATAATTCTCTGACAACATAGGTAAGTAAATATTTTCTGAAGATTTCACAAAACTTTTATATGTATTTCTCTACATATAGTTCATTTACTAAACAACTGAATTGATACACTTGTGACATTATTTAATGATAATATTTGCTAGGAATTTGTGATCATAAAGTATGTTTTAGTTAGAGGGGAAGGTAAGACAAATCTGAGTATTTTCACTATATAGAATAGTGATGGCATAAGCATAAATTTCTGTATGTTCAGGATGGCTCTTTTGTCTATGGCTTTTTTTTTTATGGTTGAGTTGTCTTACAGTGGAAGGCCTATCTCTACCTTCTTACTTTCTTACAAGATATAATAAATTCATGAGAAATTAATAATGAACACACTTCATCTTATATAGTGCTCATTTCATGTTTGTGACAGTTATCTGGGCACAAAGCATCTGAGCATGTGATACATCTTGTTGTACACTAACTCTGCCTGCACATGAAAAGTGATAACTGTTGTGTGAATCAAAATAGTGATTTTTTTATTGATTTCATCAAAATAGTCAATAAAGCAAGATAATTTTAAATCAAAATGGATCACTTGATATAATTGCTCGAGTTGTCTTACAGATAAGTAGAAGGTGTGGAAAAAGAAGAAAACCTGGTTACTTGTAAAATAAGCAAGAGCTACCTCAGCTCAACAACTTAACTGAGAGCAAGCCCAGTGGGTGCAATATTATTCAAATAGATTTAAGAAAATGGTGATTTTTATCAAATGACTTCAGTACATTCAAAGTAACAGGCGTACCAGTGTAAAAATCTTTCAATGCAAATATAGGAAGTAGTAACTCTGTATCTTAAAGTAACATTTTCATTAGTACAGGATTTATCATAAAAACGAAAAGATGAGTTAGATCATCATAATACTTGGCATTATCACATCATAATAAATGTATAATTAAGCTATGAGAATCAAAGCTATGAGAGTCCGAATACCTTCGGACATTTTAAAATGGTTTTCTTCCAAGTAGTTATTCACTTATTTGCAAGGTTTTGCCTGATTTTAGATGTAAGATCGCATGTGCACTATGTTTTATAGAATTATAGGCTGAAAATTTTACAAAATTACTTCATGTATTTTAAATATTTAATGTTAAATTATATTCAATATACATATTTAAATCTGTATATCAAAATAACAGTGAGGGTAACCGCTCTCTCGTTTGAATGATGTTAAAAATAGATTTTTAATAAGACTCCTAAGGTATTTTCACAGTTTTAAAGTCAGAAATATTCCCTAAGGGTCAAAACTAGCTAGTTGTTTTTTGTTGTTGTTGTTTTTCTTTTTTTTTTAAGAATTTTGTTTTAAAGTATCTTACAAGTTCTAGAAGAAATTTTAGACCTAGATAAATATGCTTCCATGTTGAATCTGAGTAAGTGTGTGGTACGACCTTAGAAGCTTTGAAGAATGTCATCTGTTGACACTGAATCAGACAGACACAGTTCATTAAAAGTTACATGCATGTAAATCCATACATAGGTGTCTATGTACACATTGTGCTGTGGGAAATAAAAAGGCAAAGAAATGCCTTATGACCTTATAAGACGTCTAGTCTCAACTGTACAAGTCATTACTAAATTCAGAGTATTTTTGGCTCTCAGTGTTTAAGTTCAACTAACTCCACAGCCATATTATTCATTTTATTCAAAATCTAATGTTACAGTCATTTCATTTGACATTGGTACGAACTTCAAAATGATTATGTCCATGTGAGGTAGCCTATGTGCAGCTCTGGTGAGGTAACATGTGCTTATTAAGCTTGGTCAGGATGTTGACAAAAATGGTTACATAGCACTGGGTGAGAGTAATTCCTCTCTCATTTTCATGGGCACTTAGTATTCTTACAGTTGAATAAGAGTTTATTATAAACTCCATTTTATTTTACATAGCAGTCAATAAGAATTTAGGTATCTTAAATGCATTGCTTATGGTTAAATATAGGGCTTAGTCACGAATACATCATTACAGAGAAGCAAAATCCAGGTTCAAATTTTGTAAGTTCATTTCTGTTCCAAACATCTATCTTGTAGTTACTTATAGAGAAATTAGATAATCCAAATAATTGATTCATGTTGTTAATTGAAAGTAATGAAATTATGTGTATGCTGAGTTGAGGTGTTAATTTTGCATATTCTGCTTAATAAACACCAACTCAAGCACATTTATATTCATCATTAATTTGAGTAATGTCTAATCATTAGATTGAATCACGGTTCTGTTTTGGCATACATTCAGAGAGTTGTCTTCTAAATGGAAATTTCCAATTTCTTCAGGGCCAGTCCCTTGTCTGTCTTGATCACTGTCCTGAGATCACCCATCAGATGACAGTCCACAGTGGGCACAGAAGTTCTTGAGTGAGTGAGTAGCAAAGCAGATCTATGACTTTCAATTTCCATCTAAAATGATGTCCTATTTTTATTTTAAATGCCCTTGCTCACATGTAGACTGGAAATGATGTCAGTTCTTCTAGTTCCATAACCTCAACTCTACAAATGCAACAGTAGCGTAGGGAATAACTTTCACTTTCAAATATGTATTCAAATATTAAGAGGTAAATGTTTTAAGGATTTAACATGAAAAAACAAAATGAGTCTTTTTATAAAATGCCAGTTTATAAGATTATAAATCTCATCACTGTAAATGATATGAATTTGTTCTATGCAATTTAGATATTCTGCTTAACAAACTGAAAAATTCCCGATTGTGTACATATACAGAAAATAAAAGTTACCACTCTGATAAGGCTATAATTACTAAGTGACAAACAAACATAACAGGATATATATATATATATATATATATATATATATATATATATATATATATATTTTACCTGCTGTATTTCAGAGACTGCATTATTTCATGTCTAATAAATATTGCATGTATTCATTGAATTTCAGCTGAAGTGAAATTTTCACACACCCCAAAAGTTCTGTGACTATTCATCAAAAATACTTAATATCGAAACTATTTGTATGTATAGAGAGATCTTTATCTTTAAACATCACAAAACAAGAGAATGGCAAGCTGAGAGCTGTGACAATGGAAGGCACATACTGTGACACCTTTACACATCAGCATGGAGTGGATTCAATGCAGAGGTGACTGGCTTCAAAAATGTACCTTGTTGACTGACCCTAGCTTTTGACAATAATTTAAGCACAGTATATAAAGTACATGAACAAGATGTCCTACTTCGCATCAGGCTTGAAAGACAACCCAAACCTTACAGTTCCTTCTCAGCATTATTTATACAGTCACAAGGCAAAAGAGCTGAGATTAAATTATCAAACAACGCAACCAACAATATGTTGCATGGCATATTTTTAATATATTCTGGTGCACTTAAAATTTTCTATTTATCCCTAGGCAGAAAAAAAAAGTGATCCATAAATGTTTCTAAAAATTAAAAACACTGGAAACAGAGACACATCAAACACATCCCTTCGCTGGATGCTGACTCTATATTTCAAATAAGCCATTTGCTATGCCTTTCTCATTTCGATACAGGTTTTGAGGTGCAGACTTGTGTCCAATCACTGGAGGGATCACAAGTCTGGCTCTGGCTCTCGAATGGAAGCGCATCACCACCAACGTCCCCCTCAGATTCCTTCATTCTGCAGCTATCAGCCTCTAAAGCCACTTGTCTGTGAGGAGGTGACTAGTACCTGTCATTCTCCGGAGATGCATGCTGGATTTGAATCCTGGGGCTAGCAGGTCTCCTCCTATCTAGGGAGGGGGACCATCTACCCCTGTTTGCCCAGTGAACAAGACAGGAAAGAAACAGGACATTTAGTAACTCTTAAAATAAAATAATTTACGGAACAGTAGGACTGGAATAATGCCCCCGAAAGTCAAGTATTTGTTCTATAATTTAATCGTAGATAAACTTAGATGTGATAATAATATATCTAATGAGTGTTTTTTAGATACATAGGAATATGCCTATGTACCTACATATCTATGTAAACATAAAATGCGAATGTGCTTACGTCTGGAAAGATGCCTATTTAAAAGACATCTCTTATGCCGCTCAGTGTAGAAACAGTGACGTGAAAAAAATAATTCATAAGGCAGTTACCAATGCTGTCTTAAGTTTTCTTGCAGAAAACCAAACCCCAATTACTGAAAATTAAATCTAGAAATAAAGATAAAAAAAAAAGGACGTTAAAAATTCTGCTAATCTGTATCCACGAACGTGTCTCCAAACTCACTGGACAATTTGCCTTTTATTTCAGGATTTATAATAATATTTTTCTGAGTAATACTTGAACAAAAGCATTGTCACTACTAAATCATTTTGGGATTCAGAGAGTGTATATCAACAATCATTTTTAAAATCTGGCTGAATAATTAAAAGAAATAAAGCAGCTGAATAAAGGTCAGGCTTAGACATTTCATATACTAAGTCGGATCTCAATATTGTAGCCAGGTCATTTGTCTAGATATTGGCTTCCTCACATGCACTAAGGGACTAATTTGAAAGATTTTATAACTATGGAATGAACATGAAGGTAGCACTTAAAAAAACACTACATTCATGCCATTGAACTTGCCTTTTTTTGATTTAATTGATAATTTTAAACACAAGAAGCAAAGCTGTCAGTGTGTAACTGGGATATCTGAGGTCTGCAGACATTTGGTACTAAAAGCCTCCCAGAAAGCCTTTTTTTCATAAGACTTCGACAGATTCAGTGTTGTTCAATTGTTCTTTGCAGACACAAAATAACAGAATGTGAATTGAAGAAAAAAAAATAAAACAACTCTTGAACTTGGAAAGTAATTATTGTATATAATATATTGAGATACTTCTAATTATGTAATCACTTTGTTGTTGAAAAATGGTCAATTCCATCTAAATTTATGTGTTTATCCTGTATAACTATATAAAGTTTCTGTAAATTCCAGATCTCCAGTTTCTTTCTGTCCAGTGTCTTTGCTAGACAAATCCTTTGATACATTAACTTACACAGGAATCATTGGAGCTTGGGTTTGGATTTATATACTTGGACACACTTATTTTGCCTTGTGTGAAAAGGAAATTGCATGCAATCTTTATAACCAGCTTAGCTTCAGAGCATCTAGTTGTCTAGAATTTCCAAGTAATTACCCCTTTAAGAGGTAGAAGGGTTACATTTATAGATACCAAGTATCCCAGGCAGAGTGTGGCATATAACTATTGATTGATTGATTGATTCTTTGGACAGCAGAGAAATACTTGAAATTTAGTTCAATTGAATAAAAAGAAAGTCATATGATACATTACCAAAATTCCTATCTTAGTCACAAATGCCTAACTCAGTATTCAATTAGTTCCAGGGCTGTTCAGCCACTGTGTGGAGTAGTATCATTTTTAGGAATGAAGAAATTTGGAGGGTCATACCTTACTTGCTGTTCCTATATAAAACTTTGGAATACATATAAAATAAAGTAATTAAATTACACATTTTTATTGAATGATACTGACTTAAGCTCTGGTGCTCCTGTGGATTTAAAAATTGAAGATTCCTATTTTCTAACAGTCTACAAGAGCCTTGAGAAGATACAACATATAATTAATCAGATATCTAAAATCATGTTCAGGGTTAAGGACACCCACATTCCTGGTCTGAATCTTTTCTTCAGACCAAGAATTGATCTACTTTCTTCGACTGTTTTATCAACCTACAAATATCCTTTCACTTAAAGTATGCATGTCAAGGAGTATTAAAACACATGGGAAAGTTCTTGGTCTACAGCATCTGACTTGTAGCCTGTCAGAGTTGACTCAGTGAGCCAACAAAAAATATGAATTACTGAGCATTATGATTATGCATATTCTCATATTATGCTACCTAGAAGAAGAGTTCAAGACAGAAGGGATGTTCAAGTGTTGTGGTAACTGACTCTGCTGTGCTCGTATAGGCAACACTCTCAGCACAGACCATCTGGGTATTTTTAAAATGTTCCATTCAACTGACTGGCTTTCCATAAATCAACTGAAGTAAGCCATTTTTAAAGAAAACTGGAACATGCCTATACCTATAGTATTTCTACACATATATAGTTGTGATAAAGCATCTGATGGTTTGTAAACATATGTAATCAATCTAGGTTGGTAGGATGACGAATAACTTTGCTTCTGGAGGCAGAATTCCAGTCCTTGTGTTTATTTAGACATAAAAGGAAAGGTGGAACGTGAAGAAAAATGGTGTAACAATGACACATGCAGTGGAAAGCGGTGATAGAGAAAGGTGTACATTTACCACGAGCAACTGTGAATGCAAGCTTTCAAGAGGCAGTTTTGAACAAGTCCTTAGCATAACACATGTACTGCTTAAGTCTCAAAGTCCTTCTGAATATGCTGATATGTAGACTCGTCACAAATTTGGGCTTCCCACCAGTTATTCTGAATATAGTACGAACAGTATCAATTTTATCCATATTTTAACCACCAAATAAATATGTTCCAATATCATGTATTTGTAAGTTTTAAATATACCATTGCATTTATTTACTTTCTAAATGGGTGCACATCTTTATCTCTCTGCTATTCCAGAAAATAGTATATTTTTCACCTTGCCTATATCCTATATTCATGTGTATTATGAAATATATTTCAACTTGTAATTTCAAATCATAGGCTAATATAGCTGGGAATTTTAGATGTCAATTATCAAACTGAACTAAACAAACTTATTCTTGGTTTCCTTTTCAAACTGGGCAACTTAGATTAGCTTCATAGTTTGATAATTATTGGTACATTTTACAAGTGTTCTAAACTAATAATGGTAGGAGAAACTACTTGCTAAATAAACATTTTATATTATATTTATATTACATTAAATCCTACTTTCTACTTTCTAATTTCCTACTTTCTAATTTTTATAATAGCACTCACGAGATATAACATGGAATTAAGCAGTAGTATTAGATTTTGGAATTTGCTGTCAAGTGTACTCGATTTCCAGGTATGGTCCCTTCTCCTATTAATTATTGATCTAGGAGTCAGTAAGCACAAAAGGTTCTCGGCTTCATGGCCAGGTTACAAACAACGAGCACCTTATGTATATATATGGGGTCATGACTGCATAAGGGAATTCCTAAATAATATATATAAAATAATTAGACCCTACAAGAATTAAATTACTGTTAAGGTATGTTTTTTTCTTTAGCAGTAATATAAAGAACAAAAGTGTGTAATTAGCACACATACTTCTACGTATACGTCACTTCCACTGGTGCATATCTTTAAGCAGAACATAAAAAATACCTTAGTAATCAATAAGAAAAATGATATAGAGATGTAAATCATTCATACCATAAATGATGTATCAAAACCATCTCTGAGATATTAAAATAGAAACCACAGCCAAATGAATTATCTGATTATTCAAGTATATAAAACCTTCCCAAATTATCAGAATCTTGATTTACATACATTAAGGTCCATTTTTTTGTTTAAAAATTTACTACATACATTTCACTACAAAATCAATTTTATGATAATTTAGTTCATGTCAATTTATAGTGCTTGACTTTTTAATAGAAACATTCTTCTCCTTGGGAGTCATTCCAGAGCCCCCTCCCTTCCAAGTTAAAGGATAAGCCATAAAGGACTTTGACATTTCTGAATTCTTTCCTAAACCAGGCTGGCTTTAAAAAGCAAACAAGCCCGGAGACAAACTTTAACATTTGCCACCAGGTAAGGACCTCATCTTGTAATGGGAGCATCCTGTGCTTCTGGGAGTTGGTGAATCTCGAGCTTCTCTGCTAGCAAACTAAAGCCCATGGCTACAAACTGTAAACTTACTCATTGCTTTCTTGGCAATAGTGTGTACCACCCATGTTTCTCCCTCCTTGTATTTAACTCACCATTGGGACCACATTTGCTGATGCAAAAATAGAGAGTGTTAAGAATGTTACCTCAAGTTAAACATGAATCAAAGAGAATAATGCTATCTGGAGCAAGAAAAAAAATCATGTGATCTCTGATCCCAAAGGTTTATAACACCATGGATGCAAGCAGTTCTAGATATAGATAGTAGTGGCTCAATTAAAACATGACATACAGGTTTAGACTTGGTTGTGGTAAGTTTTGCTTTTTAGTTGGGGTTTGTTTATTTCTCCTTTTCTTGCTTACTTCCTCGTGCCTTTCTTTCCTTTGTTCCTTTTGAGAAAGGGTCCTACTATGTAGCTCTGGCTAGCCTAGACCTTCCTATGCAGACTTGGTTGACCTCAAATTCACAGAGATCTGCTTGCCTCTGCCTCCCAAGTGTTGTGATTAAGGTCGAGAACAACCACATACAGTCACAGTTAAGATTTTCAAGAAAAGTTCATAAACATAGGTGGGTCCAGAATAGGATCAACAGCTATGAATTAGTAGTGGGTTCTTATTGAAGAAGTCTTAGATAAATGTGACCAAAACTTAAAAAAATGAAATAATTCTTAAATTGACAACAAAGTCAAAAGTTTATCTGAAACTTAATGGAAGTTTTTCAAGATAAAACATAGTGCAGGTTACTACTAAACCTATTAGGGCAATAACGGGGATGGGAAGACAGCCCCAGTTTTGAGAGACAGCCCCCTTTTCTATCTCAAACGGGTCTTAAACCAGCTGTGTAGTCTAGGCCGGCTTCAAACTCATCACACATCAGCTCTGGCCCATAAAGATCTTGTTTGACAGGCCTGGACCATTTCGCCTACCTAGCTGTTATCATAATCATCAAATATGAACAACATTTAAGAAGAGGAACACTAGGTAGTGTCCTGGACTCAAGGACGAAATAATGCAGGTTAGTGGGACATTTTAAATGTCTTGAGTGTCTAGACATCATTCAGAAATTTGGGTTCAGTTCTGGAGAAAGACAATCTGCCCTGGCTAACCCATAGGGAAGTGTGTCTTCACAGGCAGCAGAGCACTTGAACAAAATTTAAAGGACAACGTGAGTAGAAAAAAAAAAGGAAGGAGCATGGTGGAGATTTTTTGTTAATGAATAAGAAAGGCAAAGAAGCCTTCAGAAGAGGCTGTGTCTAACAGTCATTTAAGAGAAGCTCTTTATAGGGCAGAGATTCAAGTGACCGGAGAGCAGGCGCTGAAATAAGGTTTAACAGCAAAAGAGCCAACATAGCCCATGAAGGAACCTCTGGCACAGCAACTACATTGGGGTTAGGGGTATGCTTAAAAAATGCAAGCAGGAAGTAGAGAACACCTTTATGAGCCTACATACCCTCCCATCTCCCTGAGCATACTTGTCTCTGAGTATTTAAGACCCTGTTTTATTTCTACATCTGGCAAAGAAAAAGTTAAGAGCCATCAGAGTAACTGCCTCCCAATCAGGGAAGCAAGACAACTGGCCTTTCTTTATCTGACAAAAAGAATTACCTCTTATAAGCAAACCACAAATTGTATTAGTAGGAGTTAGTAGGGAAAATTCTTTAACCGTGGCCATCTTGCAATATATTTTTTTAATCTTTATTTCTGGAATCAAGACTACATGAAATAAAGAAGCATCTAACCTCATAGAACTCCCTTTACAAACAGCATTCCTATATACAGGACTCAGGGGACCAAAATGCTCGCAAGCCATGGCCGAAATGTCTAAGAAAGAGAGAACACTACTTATCACTCAAAAGACTGATGAAGTTGGCCGTAAGATAATTGGTTCCGTTCTGACAACTGTATCCCGTGTAAACGTCAATTGTAACTTGTTTTAAAATTAGGGAGGGTGCATAAGGAAATGGTTGGCATAACGAACCACAAGGCAGAGCAAAATGACTCAGAATCAATTAACTCTTGGACTGTAAAACAGCATTTGGGAAGGCTGTGGTAATAGCACTATCTTAAGAAAATGAAATTGAATTTTAGGAATATTTGGCAATTTTTCATTTCTCTCTCTCTCTCTCTCTCTCTCTCTCTCTCTCTCTCTCTGTGTGTGTGTGTGTGTGTGTGTGTGTGTGTTGGAAATTACTGTAGTAAGCCTTTTGGATCCTACATAGAGAACAGATACCACTTTATAAACTGCTGCAACTGTTAGGACCCAAATGACCTCACTAGGATGAGAATCACTGATGATACTAACCTCTTCCCATGTTTTAATGAACCATTTCTTTCTATTTAACATATAGAATTATAGGTTTTCCATTCACTTTCTCACTTTTTGTTCTGTATGATTAGCCTCCCTGAATATAAATTGCATATATGATGAGCCTTCTTGTATATAGGTTTAATACATTATTAGCCTGCTTGCATATAGGTTGTATATATGATTAGCCTTCTTGTGTATAGATTGACCTACTTTACTGGTATTTTTTGAGAGATTTAAAACAATGGATACACAAACCTGTGAATGTTGTGGCTTCAGTGTTTCAAGGCCACATACATGAGACTTGTGCTGTTCAATAAATCAGCCAGAAGAATGTGAAAATTCCAATCATGGTGTGTTATAAATAAAATATTCATGGCTTGCCATGCAAAGAGGAATACACGTCATTTTGCTCGCAACAATTACTGGCATGTCATGATGATACCTAATGATAGGTTGAAGTTTGTCTTGACTTTCTATCATGGTTTCTGAGAAATTTAAAAGCACACACATGGCTTTAACTGTATATTTTTTAAATCAGGGCGTACTCATCTAAATATTTTAAAAATTCAGGATACTGTCACAGTCAGAGCATTTCAGCCCCGATAATTCAACCTCTGTTTTAATATATCACAAAATATACTGATATGAAAAATGTTAAAGATTATTGATCTTTCTAATTATTTGTGGGATAGGATGATATCTGACAAAGTGAAATAGTAAGATCATTTCAGCCCCGGTTTCAGAATAGTGTACAGTCATTTTCACTAAAGCACTAAATATGACACTTGCAAGTCATATGATATAAATTAATTTCATTTTGCCAATTGTAAATTTTACTTCAATTTATAATTCAAAAAAACGTTTGTAGAATAATCTTCTGAAGATCTACTGTTTAATTCCAAGAAATAAACACCCTATAGGCTACAAAGATTACTAGGAAGGAAGCTTAAACACTTTCTGAAGAGGGTGACATTAGTACAGCCAGATATTTTTCTTTAGGGTTTGCAGAAGTAGTTTAAAAATTTCCTTTGAATGACATCTAACTTAAGAAAGACGGTAATTAAAACCAAGAATATCAGTTACAAATAAGTTTACAAGAATAGAAAGTTCTATAATAAGGAAATAATCATTTCATTTCCTTACAATTAGAAGAAAATATGATGCATTATTATTGACTGTATCTAGATTGGAATTAGTACTTAATAATTAATTATATGCAGCTTTAACAAAAATAATCTATGTATATACATGTTCTAGGTATTTATTTATTTGGAAAGTCTCAGGAAATTTTTTGATTTTTTTTTTTACAAAATATAATTTAACATAATTTATATAAAGAGTAGGTTAATTAAAAAGTGAAAAGGTAAATGGTTTATTTCAATAGAATTTCTATTTTGAGTTTACGGAAGATTATTGTAAGATCCATAAACCTTATTTATCTCTACAACTAATAGGGAACCGATCTCCACCCTTCAAATAACTCACTAACCCGTGGTCTTATCAGCATACTGAAGGCTCCTTGAGTCACAGAATCAAGACAACTGAACAGCAACAGAAAAACAAGCAGCAGCCGGGAGCAGTTACAAGTTACATCACGCCATTTGCAACAACATTCATAGAAATATGCGTATGTGTGCTTCACACTTAGGCACATACACATATCCCTACACAGATGTGTACTGCGGGAAGGAAATGCGGACAGCAAGAAGGCGGGCGTGAGTGGATAAGCCTGCGAGACCCACATGAAACAAAAACAAAGTAATTGAGAGAAAAAAAAGAAAGAAAGAAAAGATCACCGTACAAATGATAAGAAATTCAGAAAGTCTTTATTTTATACCTTTCTCGTTCTGGTGAATGCAAACTAGTATCTGGTCTCAAGCAGTTGGTACTAGCACTCCTAGCCCTGTCAAGAGAGGGCTGCAGTTCACTAGTGCATTACATCCAGTGGTAGAAGAGAAAGACAAAGGAAAGAAAGAAAGACCACGTTAGAGAGGAAAGCATAAAATAATGTTCTCGTTACACAAAATGTCGAATCACCGTGATTCAGTTCATAAGGGTGTGAGAGAGCCACAGGATGACGGTGTAAACTTTTGTTTAGAGACTAAACAAATATTATGCTTAAATTGCGTTGCATAATTTTTTTTTAAAGGAAAGAATCTCAGTCTAAAATATGACACTAAGTCACACCTACTTATGAAAACAAAACAAAACAAAGGAAACTGGATACAGGAAGCATTAAAAACAAAATGCCTAAAACTTCATTACCAAGGACAGATGCCACACCAAAACAAAATGAAGGACATCATAGGAGAAAGAACTGTACAGCTCCACTCTTCTGATTCACAACACTGGACAGGGAAAGTGGGCGGTACCACTTCCTGATGCTCTGGCCTAAGGGATAACTCATCCGAAATTCTCAGCATTCTTGACTTTTAACAAGCATGTTGAAGGGGAATGTCCTGTGTAGTCACTGATCTGGTCTTAGCGTGTGCAGGCAGGACTGTGCTTCACAAAATAAAGTCACACAAGTAAAACGAAATGAAATTAATCACCGTAATGACGATCGACGTGTAAAACAAGGAAATACTAAATGAACAGAACTCTAACTTCTGAATCCTATGTCATCGAGACAATTAGTCCAGAATGTACGTTTGTAATCAAATCAGTTTTAGATCGCTTTAATGAGGCACAGATTACTGGGCGTTAATTCAAAGTGTTAAGGTAAAGGACACAGAAGAATGTAACTTTTCTATTTTAGTGGCTGGGGTTGGGGCTGAGTCCAAGCAGAGCTTACTGCTATGGCTCTTACCTGCTGCTCCAATGATAGTTGTTCTGTAATAAAGGCATCTTGGGTGGTAATGTTTTAGAGTATCTAACAAGATCTCTGGAAACAGCAACCCAAACAAGCAGGAAAACAGAAAAACAGATATGAAATCAACTTTACTAAAACATTAAAAAAAAAAAGGGAGGCCTATCCGAAGCAAAGTAAAAGGATTCTTACTAGTGTTTTCAGAGGAGTCACGGTTATTATTTCCATGCAGGATAAGAGTTAATAATATATGGTCAGGTTATTCCATGTTACTCAAAATTAAAATTTAATCATCTTATCTGGGGAAACATCTGATAGGTTTGAGGAAGTATAAACCAATGGTTAGAGCAAAGCTAACACTAATACTAACCCCTGATTATACTTCCTCTAGGGGACAGAAATAAACTCAGATTTAAAACTGAAAATCCACTAATTCACATAATTTTGCAGTTAAAAACAAGACAAAAAGAAACCTTGAAGGAGGGAAATGATTAGAATTTAATGGCAGAAATAAGACCCAAATTTTCTGAGTTTGTATAAGATATAACACATAGCTGGAACTTCCTATAAAAGGCAGGATAAATCTAGTTAATTAATCTAGTTTTTTATATAATCTAATAGTGTTCTATACCTTTAATGACTAGTTACTAAAATGTATCATCTATTTCATAGCATAAAACATGAAGATCAAAGAAAGATGAACATTCCCAAGGCATTAAGTATTTAACAATCTCCAGGCATAATCAGGTTTATACTAATGCTCACATGAGAGAGAATCCTTTGAATCCTCGATTTAAGAAGGGTTTATATTTTCCAGTCACAGATAAAGAAAAACAACAGAGAAATAGAGTATTCGACCTTCATAAAATTCTCTTCTCTTTTTGTCTCCCAGCATGGGCAAAGACCTTTAATGTCAGGTTTCTATAAAAATTTTCAAAGGAATTGCTTCAAGAGTTGTTTTGTTTTGTTTTTCCAGGAATGTTCTAATAGGGATCTACACAAAATCAGAAACCAAATGGAAAACAGTAGAAAATCTACTGTGCTAACATCTTGGCTCTGCAAGATACTGATTGAAATTTGAAGGTTCATGTCAAAACTCTAAGCCTATTTTTTGTATCGACAGTATGGGAGAAATAGCATCAATTTGACAGGGTGCTATGAGGTGTAAATGGATAATGTTTATCAAGCATCCAGGTCACACTGAGGCAGGGACAGCATTTCGTTCCTACTACACCACCTGAGAAATTTTCCATGAAGGATGAAATTCATGATAAATAATTTGCCGGGAAATGATCAATATGAGATAGTTTTTTTTTAATTACATTAATTTAAAATATACATGGCAAGGGTTTTAATTTGCAGTATTAGATTTCTATTTAAGTTGCAAATTGCTATTAGTGTAATAGTTCAGATAATCAACTGTTAAATCTGTGAAATAAGACTACAGTCAATGTGGTATATTTTATTTTTAAAGAACCACTTAAGAATTTGGCCATAAAATATATATTGCTAATACATTTCCAAAATTTATATGAAATCAAACTATATTATATATCCATATAAATAGGAGATTACATGTGTGCATATCTTTACCCACATATAGATTAAAAGCTTTTATAAATATATGAGTATGAATACAGAAGATATTAAATATACATATATTTGAACTCATGCTTTTTCTGCTCTTAGATATTTAGTGGTGAGTATTAAGGGGTAGAGGAAAGTAAAAGTTTTGAAAATTCTGGAATAAAAAATAAATATAACAATGAAGTCGTAACTTTAAAAGCCACAGTTAGCAGTTTTACTAGGACCAACACTACCATTATAAAAATAATAATAAGTTGGCAGAGAAGTCAGCCATAACACTGGCTGTGCGTCTGTGCATTTGTCTGGGAATTCTGAAGTTCCTACATCTGTGAAGGTTGTCAATGGACTTAATCAGCATCAGATTTACATTTATCAATTTTCATATAATATTTTTGAAGTTGACTAATGACCCGAAGATATGCAAAATCAGTATGTTGATTCTATCTACTAAACAATAAGATATATGAAGTTTGGATTATTAGTGAAACTGTTCTACAGAAGAACTTATATAAAATAATATAGCTAGAAATATATCATATTTTTTGCAACCCCTGATACAAAATAAAGAAGAGAAGAGATGCTTCTTTCATTTAGACTACTGGTATGCATCTCAGGCACACATTAGATACATCTATAAATAGAAAAGCCATGTATGCATACGTTTTCTTTGTAGTGGCAGTCACAGAGACAAAAATAGGAGAAAACTTACAGAACTTGTAAAGAAATCACTGTTACTTAGAAACATCTGCTTTGATGAGCAGCTAAGTGGCATGGATAGTTTAGCATAATAAAATAAGGTAATTTTAAAATATTTATAACTTTTTATTTTTTCATCAATAGATAGGTAGAACTAACATGTCCTCATTTTTTTTTTGTTTTTTTTCTTTTTTTTGGTTTTTCGAGACAGGGTTTCTCTGTGTAGCCCTGGCTGTCCTGGAACTCACTCGGTAGACCAGGCTAGCCTCGAACTCAGATATCCGCCTGCCTCTGCCTCCCAAGTGCTGGGATTAAAGGCGTGCGCCACCACCGCCCGGCTCCTCATTTTTTTTAATGTGGCCCTATAAAATGAGCTCAATAATAACTAGTAGCTGGATAATTTTAGACGTCTAAATTTTAAGTCAATTTTGCTAGCCCTGTTGTGATCACATATTTGATAGGAACCACATGTCCCACAGGGACACAATGAATTCTGAGCTTATTCTACATTTCAGGGGTGACATTTGAGTTTCTTTCCTTTAGCTTTTTAACATTATCATATTATACTTGCAAGGGTCTTTGCTCCTTCAACTCACTTACAACTTCTTGACATAATGTTGACTTTAAATGACAGTAATGATTAGCTTGCTACAATCTATATACAACTAACCACTAAAACGTGATTTTCATCAGATTTGAAATCCAAGATACAAGTTTAACATATAGCCTCATGCTTTAAGACATGTCCTCATTCTCCCAACTCTAAGTGGTATTATACTGCTGTATGTCTTCATGGGAAAGTTTGTTTTGCCACATATCTGAACTGCTAGAATCAAGGTGTTTAAAGAACCTGAAGTTAAACCATGAAAACATGAACAGAAAACATTTTAATAAAAACAGACAGAACATAATGATAGCACGTTGCAAAAGGAAATATTTAAAAGGCTAAAGCAACATGACCACAATCATGACAAACAGTAAACCTGCCATGCACAGAAGATCAGAAACTTTGTGACTAGACAGGTCCTCGAGTCCACCTGTGGGTAGGGTGAGCTCCCAATGGGGCATTTGCAATCTGAACTGTATACACTAGTTCTTTGGGTTGATAGGCTTGAGAACATTTAGAATGAGACTCACCCAGGGTTTGGAGTTTTTGAATATACTGATGTCAAAGTAGTCTGCTTTATATTGGAAACATTACAATGTTTCCAAAAACCTTGCATCACCTCCACATGCAATAATGTAACTTTTTTTTAAATGGTTGAGGAGTTCTATGTGTAGCAATAGTACTACCAAAGGAGAGACGGAAGAGTAGGGGAATGGAAAGTGAGTCATTACACACAGTCACCAGAACCAAATCCTTGTATTTACCTGGTCATGTGTAGGCATTCTGCACTTCGTCCTCGTTTTGCTCTGGGCAGCATGAGAAGCTCACTGCACAGACAGGATGGGTGGTGAGTGAAACGGATAGGTCATGAGAAGGCATTAGATGACATGGTTTGTGCCAATGGTGTGCCAATGAGAACATGAAAAGGGAAGAAACCAGATTGTCTGCACTAGCATGTTTGCTTGAGGGGTTGAACAAAAAGAAACGTGACAGCATTTAAAAATTCAAACGATAAAGTACAAACATTATGGTCGAAGTCCTAACTGTGGCCAACTTACTACTTAGTGGTGCAAAACAATTTTATTAAATACAAAAAGGAACGAAACACAACTTTTCACCCCCCAAAAGGTATAGAAATATATTTCCAAGGACAGTCATTTCAATAATTAAAATGTAATAGTTTGACGTTTCAGATATTAAAATGGAAGCAAAATGGTTTTATTTCGTTTTTAGAAACTTAATGACATGATCATTTCATTGTCATTAGCAGCCACTGAGAATGTCATATTGGGTTTTTCCTAACTAGGATTTTTATTTGAAAATAAATATTATTCTATGGCTGAATTATTTTAATTAGATTGATCACCTTGGCCACTGTAGCCCTTTGCTTACTGTCACTTCCCTATATTCACTGGGGCTCAGATGAACTTTGGCGATGCAGGGCTCATTCACTCATTCAGCTGGGCAGTATGGAATACTATTTCTTTGACCAAGTCTGTCCCCAGTACCTAATGGGATTCACACTCGAAGGCAATGGCAGCACTTTACATAGAAACAGAAGATGCTCAGGTTGGACTCTGTGTCCTTGAGTCCATTACATCCGCCATTCAACACGACCTTCCTTTCTCTATGCCTCCATGAACTTACCCCCCACTTCCAAAGGCCAGAAGAGAACATTCCAATCAACTTTAACTCAGTCCCTGCACTATGTTTAGGCTGATCCAATACACCCCTGTGGAATCTCTGACAAGAATGTCTGTGGTCCTGAGGAAAAAGGTGTTTATTATATAGATTCCTATTAACGACTTCCATGAAATATCTGTTCATCAGTAAACATATCTAATAATTGACACATCCATAAAATGATCTATCAATATATTTTGCATTTCACAGACATCCATGAGAAGACACTAGATAAAAAGTGGTATAGAACAAAAACATCATTGAAGTTTTCACAGAGTCTGCAGTAGAAACAACCTTTCAGATGACCATTACCAAAAGCATTTTAATTATATCTACAATGTATTTTTTAATTACAAGAACAACCTTCCAAACACGTGACCTATGGAGGAAAATATTTAAAAATTGCTCACGTAGCCTTTCTTATTTCAAAATCTAAGTCAATGAAACTTTATAAATAAGTAGCCTTATTTATAAGTGACTTAAAACTGCAAATATTGCTAAAACCTTGACTGAGTATCTACGAGAGTTGCAAATGTGTGAGAAATGGAAGCCGTGGGAGAGAAGTTGTTTTGAATGATGGTGTAGTTTAACTCATTTATATATTGTATTGCAACATTTGTATATATTAAAACACAACACAGGAGGACTGTCATAGTGAAATTCTACTTGGGCAAAGTACCTGTCTGGCTCTGATGAATACTGACTTTCCACATGTCTGGATCTGTGATCGGCCGGGCTTCGGGAGGCATCATGGTGTCGGGTTGGAGAACGTGACCTTCGTGTTGGATGAATTTCATCTAAGCTCCTAAAATGGGTCACAAAACTTCATTTGACAAAGCCTGTGGTTCTCCTCAAACAATCAACAAAGTAAGAGGAAATGGACAGACTATAACTGGCTACCATGTGCCCTGGGTTAAAGGTGGTGATATCACACCCAGTCCAATGAAATAAGAGATCATATTCTCATTTTTGTCTGTTTCATCTTTACAACACTGTTTTGTATCTATGTAAAGAAGAACTATGATTTTCATCAGCACAATTACAGCTCCAAAAGTATGTTCAAATTCAGATGAAATAGCACACACACACACACACACACACACACACACACACACACAGAGAGAGAGAGAGAGAGAAAGAGAGAGAGAGAAAGAGAGAGAGAGAGAACAGAGAGAGGACACAGAGAGGGGGAGAAGGGGTATCTTTCAGCACTTAAACTGCTTCAAAGAGATAATATTAAATTTCTTTAAAATATATTCTCATTTCAGGAAACTGTTATTGTTTAATTTTTGCTTCCCCAGCCCCCATTCAACCCCTCCAGCCCCTCCTCCTCAGGCCGAGCTTTTGGAATGCCTGTTGGGAAAGTAAGGGCTCTGGTAACTAATGACAAACGGCTTCTAACCATCATTTCAATGCAGCTGCTGATTTATAATAAAATGCACGATGATTTAAGAAAAAAAAAACAAGTTCTCTCACGAGCACTAAGCCTGATCCAGACCTACCTCTGTAATGGCACATTTGGTAAACGTGAGCGAGGCCTTCCCTGATCATCGCCACGATGAGGAGACACGGAACGTGAGCGGTGATGCGTAGTTCTTTGCTGCTCTGGCACTGTTAACGTGGTTGCTTTACTCTCTCTAGCACTAGCTCTATAACCCACTGACAAGAGCATACAGATAAAACTTGTTAGTGCTTTTTACGACAGGAACGGAACACAGAAATGATGAAATTATATCAAAGCAGCCATCGACCTGCTAATGTTAGGTGCCATGCAATCTGTATAGCTTTATCACCCGAAGCTTTACGTATATAGACAGAAAGTGTAAGGTAAAACATGCATCAAAACACGTTACAGTTAGACTCAAAGCTACCATGGAGATAGTAAACACTGACAGAACGGTCTATGCCTCAGACATTGGGATGAGTTGGGGCACAATTTTAATATCAACAATGGATGAGTTAGTGGCTTCTCAGCAACATCAACAAAGCAGCGAGAGAATTAGAGTTAATACACAAGTCAATGATTTGAAATCTGATGTCTCTTTTAATTCAATTAGTTTGAACCATTGTCTCTTTTGTGTGCTGTTTACATGCACGCATGCGCGTTCGTGTGCGCATGTGCGTGCGCATGCGTTTATGCAGCTTCTCTACGCATGATTATGTGTGTGTATGTAGAGGCCAGAGGTCATCATTAAGGCTCTTCCTTTAATCATGTTCCACATTTTGGAGAAAAGGTCTTTCATGGATTCTGGAGATCATCTATTCTGTTTAGCTACCTGGCCAGTGAATTCCACGGATCCTCCTGTCTTTACTTCTACAGCATTAGGTTCACAAGCACATGCCTCCATAACTGCCTCGGATTATGCTGCACACTTTACTGACTTAGTCATCACTCAGTTCCCGAATTTTTCTTCTCCAGGAGAAATCATTTAATTGTTGTACCAATGTACTCCTTACTAAGTATTCTGGCCATTTTAATTGAAAATGAAAACATCCCACATGCGTTTAAATGAACAAAGAATAGTAGCTAACTTCACTATAGCAAATATGGATTGTGACTTTTGCAAGCAATAAATACAAATTTCAGTGATAAGTAGTGTGTGAGTGGAAGTCATGGTGATAATGAAACAGGAGAATTAACACTGTGAAGTCATCAAATCTATACAGAACATCTAAAACTATCCCTCCAGTGGCTTCAGGAGACATTATTAAAGGGAAATGGTTAACACAACTGCACAGAGTCACCAGTTGTAACAGGTTTGGAATAAAAATGTGGGTGTGTGGGTGTCCTTTCTGCTTATATTTAGATTAAAAAAAGTCATCTAAAATCCATAATAAGTGCTCACAGTTTTAAAGTGGGGTATTTATGCCTTTATGATGCTCATTAATTTTCATCAGTGCAAGAAAAGAAGACAACATTGTGTGGTTAAGGAAATGGAACTTCCATTTACAACTGCCTAAAAATTACATGAATCATGGAGACATTTCTCAGCTGGAAAGCTGAAACCATGTTTTGTTTTGCTTATATTTCTTTTTTTTTATTTCTTACTGACTTTAAAACTACGCCATCAAACACCACTTGCAAAAGCAAGTTGATAATTAGCCACCAGCTTGGTTGGCATGACTGTACCATCTGTCAGCAAATTTAAGGCATAGAGGATATCTTTAAGAAAGAGGAACTGGACAATATTCAGATGAAAAGAGCTCACTTCCTTTAACAGCCTGAAATGACCCTAAGATGACAATATAACCTTAATGGTATAACTTAAAAATATATATTTTCATTTATAGTCTTTTATCAAACAATAGTGATTACACTTATTCTGAGTGTGTTGTGGAAAAGGTCTTTTTTTCAACAAAAAACTTACTAATGAATTAGCAAGTAATGAATTGACTTCATATTTTAAAAAGGGACAAACATGGGACTGGAGAGATGGCTCAGTGGGTAAGAGCACTGACTGCTCTTTCAGAGGTCCTGAGTTCAAATCCCAGCAACCACATGGTGGCTCACAACCATCTGTAATGGGATCGGATGCCCTCTTCTGGTGTGTCTGAAGAGAGTGACAGTGTACTCATATACATGAAATGAATAAATAAATCTTAAAAAAAAGAAAGGGACAATCGTATCAATAACTGAAACCGATGTTTAAATCATTTAAATTTAAATGGCATCAATTATGTAAAATTATGGAACATCAATATTTAATTAAGAGTATGACAATCTCAAAATTTCAGTGATGGTCAAGGTATGTAAATTGGGTCTTTATAATTATTACAAAAACAAATAGTGATGTTGTGTTTTAAAAGAACATGTAACTTTTATTGAGTTATTTGTATTATGTAGCTCAAAGATTTGCATTATATATTTAAATATTTGTGTTCAAGAAAGGACTTTAGGAAAAAAACAAGTACTATCCTAAAGCTTTATAGAGCCTAAGTGCTTTTAGTAAATTTCTCTTAGGAGTCATAAAACAACTTGTGACTTATATGGAGAGTATACCAAAGGTAATGTACACAATTTTAGTGAATCAGAGTTACTACTATGTGCTGTGCATGCTGTAACAGTCAAAATTTTAAAATCTGACTTTATATTAAGTAATCATATGTCTGTATCTATTCATATGAATGATCAACTATATCATTACTATTTATAGTTTTATTTTAATTATATTATAGTTGCAATCATTATATAAATATAAAATATACACATTAATATTTATCTGTTACTGTTTATATTTTTGATTTTTTGACTTTCTAGATTTTATCATTATTGACAGCATGCAATCTGGCTTAAGTCATGAGTTGAAAGGATCAGTTCTTTAACTTTCATCTACTTTTTTTTTAATTTGTTAAGTTATACATTGGAGATTTTAATTTTTATTTCTTGAACTTAGTGAGATGCTCCAAAACAGCAATTAGCCTGTGGGTTTCATTTTTCTTCAGCAGTTAAAACTAACTGGTTAATATAACCACAGGAGTGAGGAACGTTCTACAACAACCAAGTCTCATACTTCCTCATTACTGGTGTATTTAATAACTACCACAACATGTAAGCATTGGTTTTTGTATAATAAAGATGTTATGTTTCATTCATCATACACTAGAAAGACTAAATTAGTAGAAAATAAAGCTATGTTTATAATTCAGAGTTTCATAAGTGATGCCCAAGCAATACTCTCATGAGCAGTGGGTCCATAAGCCATGTTGACTACTCAGAGACAGAGAAGCTCACCACTTAAATAAATGCTTTTAGTTGGCTATTCATTCATCCTCTAATGTCTCATTTAAAAAGAAAAAGAAAAAGTTTTCATACAACATGAGAAACACCCATAGTAGTAATGTTAAGGCTGACCAATCCCAATAATTATTTGATTACTTTCTTAGCACCAATAGTCTCATCCCAATTGATTTAAATATGAAAAAAGATTTACAGTCATAATCATTTTAAGCAATTCAATTTCATTAAATTTTGTAATTGTATAGTGTATGAGAAAGTCTGTTAAGAATATGTGTAACTAGTATGATCCCTTAAAAATAAAAACAGCAAATAGAAAATATTATCCATTACTATACAGAATTCCTGCTCATAATCTAAGCTAGTCCACAGTACTGTTAGATAATAGTATTTGGACATTTTATACATAAGTACTTTCTTTGCATGACAGATAACAAATATGTAATTTTAAAAAATCCTCTGTATTTTTTAATCTTATTTTAAATGAAGTTCATCCTCCCAACATGCCTGAACTCTCTCATAATGCTGATTCTATACATTTTAATGAAACCAATCTCCTTAAAATAAGAGCGTTCTCTGAAACGCAGGCATCACATAAAGGAAGGGCTCACATGCCAATATTGCTCCAATGACTGCCTGTAATTAGTCACATTTATATATTCTGGAATGCCTATTTTCATTTTCCGTTGAAGGTTTATTTCTCCTCTACTAGTTAAACAAGGGGAATCAAAAAGGACTGACAGAGAAAAGTGTTTCTTGATCTTATGCACTCTTCTGGCAACTCATGAAAAAAAAAAAAACGTAAATCCAAACTTTCAAATGTCACAAAATGTTGCCAACTTATACATAGACAAGACATATACGTCAAAGAAATGTTGACTCTTTTGAGAGCATTGTTTTACTTCAAGACATATACACACAGTAGGTATAGCTAGTGAGCACGTCACAGAAGCACTAAAAGCTACAGCCATGCCGCATGCAATTTTAAGCCCTGCCATGCACCTTTCTCAGTATATTCCATGGAAGGCTATGGTATTTTGAGAAATAGGGGGTGGAGGAGGAAAATCATAGAGATACAATATAAAACACAAGAGAATGGAATTGGATGTAGTAAGATTAACAGCATCCTTTCAAAATGACATCCCACATTCTCACTAATGCTCAGAGCACTGTGAAATAGTGGTTTTTGTTTCATCTAACTTAGGCAAACTTCTAACGGAGAACCCGACTGTAACAAGTAACTAGGGGGGTGAATTCAGAGATGCCGGTCCATTTTAGACATTAACAATTTGAGACACAAGTCACCATGGAATAACATAACGCTGATGTTTCTACACTAAAGACCTCCAGTTCAGTGACCTGAAGAAGCCTGGAGGTGGGCAGCGGAAACAAGCAGAGACAGTGGGCGGAGCCAGACAGTGGGCGGAGCCATGCCTTTCACCACGCACCTGGAGGCACTACGCCAATACCATCATCAACCTCATAATCTGAGATGTCACTATCACTGATTCGCTGAGATCCTGCACAACAGTAAGGCAAACAGATACCTCTGTGTGTCTACTCAGTTTACAACATGCAAAGGACATAGTTGAACAAGAATAATTCATAGTAAGCACGGGTCTAGTTTTTCTAGAAACACGTTTGTTTCAAAAGAATAATACTTTTTTTTTTAACAGAATTTCCTCCCATACACAATTACACTGAAGGACACTGATGGGATAAAATGTTACTTATATCCTTCCTCATTTGATTTTATATGCTTTTTCATTTTAAATGGTACTCTGAAAGCAGAGAGTGAAGTACCTACAATTCATCCTGCATGGAAGAGGATAAGTTCAAAGACCAACCTCGCCAGGCAGCCATCTGGCAAGCTCAGGATGCTTAAAAAGCATTCAAGCCCATTATTAAAATATATGTTTATTAGCCATAATATTTATGAATATTAATTTTGAGGATATTATCAACCTGGGAAACAGTGACGTAGAATATTCAGTGAAAAGCCAAAAACTTGAATCCAGATTACCAAAACAATGCTCCTAAGTTTCATCTATTGGATCACATATTTACTGATAACTCAAAAATTATTACAGAGGAAAGGAATGTCCTAATGACCACACAGATAACAATAAACTTATACCATCCTGGTTTAAAATATATATTTCCAATCAAAAGACTAAAATACCCTAACAAAATGATAAAGCATCCACATATATAGCAGCCCTTTAATAAAGAGAGAAATCATTCCACCAGTCAGCCCATCGATCACTCAAGCAATGGGCAAGGGATGTCACTGAGAGAATATTAGCGTTCATCCATTACTCTTCTATAGCACATATATTATTTTACTATGAAATATTAAAAAAAAAGGTTGGCCGAGTCTCTTTTACAGAGATAGACAATTTTTCTACAATAAAAGCAGCTGAAAAATAGATATGTTTTGAGCAGCAATCTTTAGGTAGAACAAGGCAACATAATTATTCTCTGCTAAACTCAATTGAACTGAACCTACTTTGTAGCTTTTTGCTGGAGCTTTCTGCATGAATATGCCGCCTGGGCATGAACGGTGATGGCTGAGGCAGAGGTAGTGAAGATTCATCATGTGTCTGGAGTTTATACCAATGGGGTTCATCATCTAAAAGCGCCGTTTCCAACTCTATGAGGATCTGAAACGGTATTTCTCGAATGAAACACAACAGGAAAGTACCCACGGCTAACAGGTATGGCAAAAGCCACAGTGGGACATGTTCATTTGACACTTTATACATCACCTCTCCGAGAAATTCACTCTCTTCGTCCTGTACTCTCGGCTGGTCCCACACGGTAATTTCTAACATTCGCTCTCGAAAATCTCTACGATGTACGTGTGAGTAGACAAATGTTTGATTCCATTTTGGCTCTAGAAGTTTCTTTACCGTTTTGGTTCTCCTTTTACTTTTGTCGCTGAAACGTAAAAATGTGTCCTCAATGAGCAAGGGAGAAACTGTGGACATGCTGCCCTCTACTGCGGTCATGTGTGATTTCAATCAGTGTTTCTACCCTTTGTCCTTCCTTTCCTCAATTTAAGGTTATTCTCTAACAACTTTACACACACATATTGGATTCTGTTTACTATCCCTCCCCTTTCATTTCATCCCATTCCCTATGAACCTTCCATCCAACTGCCTCCAGGTCTTTTCTTGAGATTCATAGCTTTTTATGATATAATGTCATTGTTTAACTGCAGCTTCCTGTGGGTCCTAGTGGACAGAAAACTGAAGGGGAAAACTCCCAGAATAACTGTGACAGATAGTTTATCCATGAGGAGGATCCCTGAACTCCTCCCCATCCATATCTGGCTGCTGAAGGTCCTCTGCTCTGTGGTGTGTGTGTGTGTGTATGTGTGTGTGTGCATTTTGTATGTTTGTGTGTATGTGTGTGTTTGGGGTGTGTTTGTATATGTTGTATGTGTAT
>NW_021604619.1:1156047-1244487 GCF_004785775.1 Grammomys surdaster
TGTGTGTGTGTGTGTTGTGTATGTGGTGTGCATACTGTGTGTAGTTTGTATGTGTACTTTCTGTGTGTGTGTGTGTTGTTTGGTGTGAGTGTGTGTTCTGTGTGTGTTTGGTGTGTGTGTGTACACACATGCATGTAGCTCCAGTGCAAGCACTCTTGCAGGTTTATTGACTGAAAATATTCCAGATGTTGGAGATTTACAGTATGTCCACTATAATTCTCTTTCACATTCTTTCCATTTCCTTCTACAGTGTTCTATGAAGCTTAGAGGGAATGCTATAAATGTGTTGTTCAAGGATAAAAAACCTAGGCTATCACTTATTAACAATGTCTTGTGGTGAGGTTCAAGCGCAGAGCTTCATGCAAGCTAAGTGAGTGCTTTACCACAGAACTACAGTCCCTTTTACTATTTTTACATTATAACATCAAAATCTAAATTGTGCTTATGGGCACAATATTAATAATGTTTCTACTTAATATTACTGATTTCAATGACAAATGTAAGCAATGGTCATGATATGTATATATAGAGGTACAATTTAATGAAGTGAATCTACTAACTGATATATTTTTAAAAAGCCATTTTCTCTTTCAAGTAAAAGGTATAAGACATTGTCTTATGGGATAATGCAGTTTTCTCCCCTAAATAGAATTACTTATTGTATTAAGAAAATATGTCCCAGAAAGGAAAAACATTTTTCCCATTAATACAGAAATTAATCAATTTCTCAAAATTCATGTGTTACCTTCTATCTGGAAGAAAATACATTTTTACATAGGGATTCCTGGGACGCCCATCTACTCTAGGGGGTAGATCTGTTGCCTGTAGAACATTTACAATCAGTTGATGCCCCACTTTGTCATACCACAGTTTCACCTAGGAGAAATGAAGGAAAGTCTGTGTTATTTATCAAAGTCATGAGATAATATAATTTTTAAATAAAAACAAAATTCTATTTAAAAGATGATATTTTGACTTGATGTATAAGGGAATTAGAGTGATTTGGAAGCATAACCATTAAGAAGTTAACTTTTCTCTTATTAAGCATTTTGTATCTAACTCACAATGAGAAAACCTGCAGTATTACATCTCAAGGCAGGGAATTCCAACTAAGCTTGTTCTTTTAATTCTGGGAAAATCAAAATCATCATGGTGTTTTGTTTGCTTGTCTGTCTGTCTGTTTGTTTGTTTGTTTAAATATCAAATGCAATAATTGGTGATCATCAATGGATTTATCTTAAGATCCCTAGAAATACTTTTCATGCCAGGCTCTGGTGGCATACACATTTAATCTCAGTACTTGGGAGACAAAGGCTGGCAAATCTCTGAGTTTGAGGCCAGCCTCGTCTACAGAATGAGTTCCAGGACAGCCAGCACACACAGATAAACCCTGTCTTTAAAACAAGCAAATAAACAAAAAACGAAACAAGAGAAGAGCTTTCTAAAGGAAAGCTCATTCAAAGGGCAAGAAGAGGTATACTGAAGGATGTTGAAAAGGAAAATGAAACAAGATTGATGTGATCACATCGTAATCTCAAAAATAAAAAAGAGTAAAAGAATAAAGAATGTGTGTTCTAGCGATAAGAGTAGCCAAAACAAGAGTTGAGTAAGATAGGAGGGAAGAGGCCAGGGACCACACTTACTACAGATCCATCCTGCACCAGACACAGTTTGTTGTTTCCTGACATTTTTCTCATTTAATTTCTATGAACAGATTTTAATAAGCTAGTAACTATGAGAGAAAGACAAACCAAAGGGAAGGCTTAATACATATATAACACTTCAGAGAACATGAAGGCTGAGTGATATACCGAATGATAAAGTCTTCATGCTAGAGCCAAATGGGGAAACACATGGTGACCTCAAATTAGATGTGAGCACAAAAAAGCAAGGTCTGCAGTAAGAACAAGACACTAAGCTTCCTTCAATGTCGTCCTGGAAACGAGAACTTACTTTTAATTTTCTGATTAAGTAATAAATTTAAATTCGAATGGTTAGTGGGGATGTGACTGTATTATGGAGTCCAGATAAGACAAGCTCAATTAGATAAAACTGTCCCGTCACAGTAAGGAACAGAGTCAGAATTTGGATATGCATGAATCTAACCCTCTGGTTTTCTTTTTTTATCCAACCAAATTAGGCTCTGACCCATGTTAATGGTATAGGTGAAGAGCCAGAGGTAAGTCCAAGAAATAAGTAAATGTCTAGGCAACAAAGCAAAACAGGTTACATTGTTTGCTATATTATAGAGAGAAGTTAAAAATAAAAACACATGGAAATAATAATTAGGATAAAATTACTTCCTTTGACTTATCGGTCCAAAGAATAAAAATTCAAATATTCATAGGACTATTTAAGGCAAGCTCTCTTTTTAGTGATTAATACAAATATTCCAGTTTCTGTTTTTAATCAATAAGCAATTCTCAACAGTGGGGCAGTTTATTTCTCCAAGGTTCCCCAGGTTAGAGAGTAAACCCACAGGAAGTACATGGGTAGCTGGGCTTGAACAGCATCTGTGCTCTCTTTACACAAATAAATGTGCTAAGACATTAATGGGATTTTTAAAATTTAAGTTTCTTAGCATCGGGCTCATAAAGTGGTTAAGAAGAATGAATATGGGTTTCTATGAATGTATGTGAACAATGATTCACCCCTGAAAATAGATGTAACATAGCAAAAGCATGGATAGTTTTCCAGATGCTACCATTCACCAGTTAATGTTTAGAGCCATTGGCACATTGTGAACATTCTGTCAGGAGCCATCTAGGAGAGTATAAAAGGCTAGCAGGTGATCTTCCAGAGATGGTTCATCATGGAACTGCAATGAATGAGCCCCTGGAGGCAAGGCCCAAAGGAGAAGTCTCGGAATTTGATTCTTGCTATTGATATGCCTTTCCTGACATTATTAAATTAGTGGAACAATCTCTGGGTCTTAGCCTACCCTATTGGGCAGATTTTTCTGCAGATCAATGAAGATGTACTGTCTTGTAGTGAGGCTATACGGAAAGACAGACGATTTTTAATTCCTAATGATGATTCTACAAGACCTGAATGAATGAATAGAATGAAACACAGAACAGTAATAAAGGGTTAAGAAAGAATGAAGTACCCAGCACTTAATGAACCACAGAACAGTGACAAAAAGTTAGGTATTTAGCACAGAGCACTAAGATAAAGTTAAGGAATAAAATAAACACAAAGAGTTATAGAGAAAAGAAGCCATTGGTTATCAGCCCCAGAAAGCAAGAGAGCGTTAAGACTCCAGAAACCATCAGCTTCAACATCCAGCACAGTTAGAAAGTTACAAGAGATCATCAGTCTTTTGACCTGTGTCTGTCAGACATCTGTGCCCTCTTCAGCTAAGGCCAGGCAGAGGCAATATTCAATCACTATTTCTACATAAACATATGTGACTGAAAGAAGAGCTGAAGAAACGCATCACACAGTGATGAAGTCGGTGATAGTATCAAATGGCTATGTGCTCACTGGAGGCCCCAGAAAGCCAGATGTTTTTTAATGATGCACTCAGAGAAAAATCCTATTGTCATTCACTGTGTCTGAAGAATACATACTGAGAGTTGCCCTGGTAAGACTTGTGGGGCATCTTTCAGAGCTCCGGGGCTAGTTGGAGAAATAACAGAAATGGAAGGCCTTTCCATCTTCTGAGATTCAAAGGAACTTGAACCTAAAATGAGAATAGAAATGAACATTTGTTAGTGTGGAAATAAAGTCTTGAACCAAATGGTAAATGTTCCTGTAATTGGTATAAAGCTATAGCCAACACTGTTTGATGTAGAATTCACATTTTCATGGGTATCTCTAGAAACAAATTATTTTTTAATCATAAGCAACAATATTTTAAGACCTAAAAAGCTAGTGAGGCTAGGGTAAAGAAACCTGATGAAAGAGAAATTACATCTTATAGCTTTATTTCATATAGTTTAAAAATCTCTCTTTTAAGGGACAAAATGCTGCAGATGACCTAATTTAAACCTCATTTTGGGGTTCAAACAAAAGACACAGTTCTCTTCCTAAAGGGCATAGGAGACAGCATGGACTGGCAACACAGTTTATAATAATCTAATACCATGTTCCATGAAAGAAGTTTCCTGATAAGGTTGATAAGAGTATTATCAAGGTTATCAAGTCTATTATTATTTATGGAAATTTCCCCATGTATCTCTTGATACTGACCATCAGAAAGCTCAAAACAAAATCTGGGCTGAGCTGCGGATGCTATGGGGACCTGATGGAATAGGTTTTGTGTGGTAATTTGGCCACTGGTTCCTTCTTCGGCATGGTCATGATTTTCCCCCCTTCTCATCACTAACTGTCTTATCAAAAACTTAATTTTATAGTCATATAAGATGAGTTCTGTATTAATACCTAGAGAACCAAACCCCAATTTTAATTGAGTGCCAATCATTTCTAGGCTGTGAACCAAGTTTGATTATCTCCAAGTGTTGTTATACACCATATGACTTCATCTGAGCCTGACTGGCTATATTTACAAATCAGATACTTCCTTCACCACCAAACACTAACAGCTGTGAAACACACCCCTATAAGTGATCTCTACTACACCCATGACTTCTAATACCACATGAGTCACTATTATGTGATGCATGGTAATTATTTATTAATGTGTCTAGACTGTTCCTGAGACTGTGCTGCTTTTCAATCAAACTGGATAGTCAAGCATTGCAAGATTTAGTTTTGTTGTTATTGTTGTTTTGTTTTCTTGAGACAGATTCTTGCCATGTCACATGAGCTGATCTTGAGCTTGAGATCTCCTGCATCTATATTCCAGGATATTGGATTACAAACCTGTGTCATAACACCCAGTCAAAAATACATATTTCGGTGTGTGCAGGGAACAGATTTATTACTAGTAAGAATGCAATGTCAGAAGTGGTCTTCATCTCACAGATATCAAAGGGCTTGGCTACTGAAACATGGTCAGACATTCCAGTGCCATGATTACTCATCAGGAAAGCCAGTCAACATCAAAGGGGTATTTGGCTCCATATATCCTGCACCCTACTCTTTTATTTTTCCCCTGACCAGGGTATCAGAGGGCCTGGCTGCAAGCTCTTGATATGAGACCTCCCCCATCCTCAGAAAGCTGTAAACAGCTCCAAGAACAAAACTTCTACTATGTAGGCTCTGATTCTCCGAGGCACTGCCTTGCCATCTATCTCTGGTACTGGAGTCTCAAGTCTCCTTAATGCTCTCTCTCATCATGCTAAGAGCCTCATGCTGTCTCTTCACGGAGTTAATAATATTTTAATAAATTCTTTACTCTTCAGTAATCTGTCTCAGTTTCTCTCTAAACACCTGTCCTAAACATAACACTCCTGACATAACACCTGAGCTTTGAGAAGGTCTTGACTTTATTATAAAGGAGAGCATTGAAACAAAGATCTTTGTGTGGCCACAAAAAATATGGGCAAAAGAAGAAAATTGTCGGTAAAGAAGAATCTTTCAGTCAGTAGGACTGCAATATTTGGTATTAGTATAGACAGCCAAACAGTTATATTAATTCATCTACAACAAGTAACTTAGGAAAATGATGAATCTTACTTTGTAATTTTGTTTAATATATTTTTAATAACAACGAAATGCTATACTCACTGGACTCCAGAGGAGGATGGGAACTCTCGGGGATCCTGGGAATGTCGCTAAAAGAAACAGATAAGGTGAAAATCCCTTTAGGCAAATTACCCTACCTGAGGCAACCACCGCCCATTTTATCTCAGTGCCTTGAAAAGTCCTTTTGGGTCTTAAGGGATGTAGAAATGAAGGAGAGTTACTATTTACGTAACTTTTAATGTGCATGAATGCGAAACACCACATAAAAGAAAACTGCAATAAAAAACAAATTTTTTATATGCTTAATAGCAAAACTCTTTAACATGACGACAGTCAGATTAATATTGTGGATAAAAATCACCACAATATTTTTACTACCAAAACAGCAGGTTTTGGAAATTAAAAAAAAATGTTAAAGGTAGTATTTTGTTTCAGTTCTAGGAAATTAAAATGACACAAATTTTTACAAACCAGTAATATGCTTTACGAACACATCTGAAAGAGTTTACTGAGCGAAAGTGATGGAAAAATCTCTTCATAATAAAATGAAACAGTGGATATCATGGGCAACGTTAAGGAAATTAAATGGATGAATTGCTTTGGAAATTAACAGTGGTTCAAGCTTGCAACAAAAAAAATGCCAAAATATTTCATGTATGTGCATGCAATATATACATGGCACATAAAATACATATGCAAATAGAGATGCATAGCTCTGTACTGAAGTTTAATGAATACATAGCTATCACACTACATGATTAAAGTGAGTCGTGAGAACACCCATTCCTGACATGCTCACGGATCACTCTGAAAAACATAAGATCGCTTCAGCTTAATCTATCATCCACTGAGACTTTAATATCTCATCAGAATGCTGGGTCATCTTAGATTGGGTATTATGAGACTACATTGCCTCTTCTTTTTCAAAATAATTTTAGTAGCAATTTAAGACAATTGATAAGATACAAGCATTAACATGACACATTAAAGCAGACTGGAGTTATCATCAAGAGAATTATCAGCATATCAGTTACTTATTTAAATCACTTACCTTGCAACCTAAATTAACTTGGATTATTTTTTTATTATGATTTCTCTTTTTATTCTTTGATGCCTCATCCTTACTTTTTGTTCAAACTGATTTTAATAATTAGCCATACTTAAAATTTTCTACAAATAATAAAACCTTAGTCTGCATATTTTATGAAATATATTGTATAGTACAATGTAATATAATTACCAATTTATATAATTTCCATGAATTTATCCTTGAGATTATTTTACCATTCCTGAAATACAACTTTTTTTTTTACAATGGCAAGTTCCTCTCCATTTGCCTGAGCAAATGGAAATGAATTATTTTAAAAATTAGGATGCTGACAATTTTAGATCATAATAGCTTTGGGATACCTCACACAGTAAAATCTTACACAGTCAGTTAAAAACTCAGAATGTGGAACTCTTAGATATTTTATGGGCTACTGACAGTAGGACCAGAGAAAAGTTGTTTTAAAAATTCTAAAACAATACCAACTAACCTGGACCCCTCAGAGCTCCCAGAGATTAAGCCATCAACCAAAGAACATGCAGGAGCTGGTATGTGTCCCTTGGCATATTTGTACCAGAGGATGGCCTTGTCTGGCCTCAGGCGGAAGGGGTGTGACTAATCCTGAAGAGACTTGATGCTTCAGGGAAGGGGGATGCTGGGAAGGTGAGATGGGAGTGGGTGGTCCGGTTGGTGGAAGAGCAAAGGGGAAGGGGAAGGAGATGGGACTAAGAACTCTTGGAGGGGGCACCAGGAATGGGGGCAACATTTGGAATGGTAATAAATAGAATCATTTAATAAAAAAAAATTTCCAGAATCATTTTGGGCCAACATTTAACACTGACTCTTTCTGCAAGATTTCCTTGCATAGAGTTCCATTTGTTAGTACGAGTTTTCTTAGTTATTTCTACTCACAAGTCTTGTGATCAGTAGATTTAATAGTAATCATGATCATAAAAGTCAAAGATGCTGCATTTGGAACTTCCCAAAGCATCTGAAAACAGCTTGTGCTTTTAATCTGCATTCATCAAGGGTTGTGAGTTACATCTACAATGATTCCTGAAATCATTATGTCAATAAATTAAACAGTAACATTAAATGTCGTTATTGAAATTAGAATTAGAATTATTCTAATAATGCATGTGGCAGCTTTGACCCTCATTGAAACATAATATTAAAAGTCATATCCCCCTGAATTCCATACCTCATGATGGACTAGGGATTGGGTATGGGGATGGTTATTTGATATGCATACAAACAACAGCAATATTATTGTTAATCCAGTCTACTTTAATTGTCTGTTGCTCTCATAATTTACAATAAATCACTATTTTACTTGAGCATTCTGAATGCACTATGTATCTCCAAAGTATCTATCTGGATGTGTGTGCAGGGCTTCAGTATAAATTTTATTTTTAGATTTTTTAATTTTCTCCCAATTTACTTACCTCTATCTTTAATCTCACATGTACCTCAGCACTAAAGCGTATAGCAGGTAAAACTAGCATAAGTTATGGTGTTATTTTAAGAATCTAGGTGGGAATATATAATACTTTTGGAAATGTCTTCAATGTTTATTCTTTGTTGCCACTTAAAATTGTGATAAGCTTGACTTTATTTTAGAGTTTTATATATTAATATTCTGTGAAATATGATCATACATTTTCATTCCATCAATATTAGGATGATTATGTTTTCTTGTATGTTTTGCATTGATATAAACTCATGGAAACAGTGAAAATTAAAGTGATTGGATTTTCACTCCTGGCATATACCCAGACGATGCTCCAACATATAACAAGGACACATGCTCCACTATGTTCATAGATTTTCAACATAAGTGTGTTAAATCAGAACTCTCTAATATCTTGGCAAATATAAATATTTATATTGTATATATAATTTGTATAATAGGTATAAAAGTTACTTGTCAAGAAGAAATTCAAATAATGAGCTCACTATAATGACACAGATCAAAATGCCTACTAAAATTTATAGAATGGTAAATGAATTTTCAGCCCGGAATTTGTGAGTTTGCTGGAAAAGGCTAACATTATGGAGACCTCTATACGGATAGAGAGAAATGCTCTAGTGTCTGTAGGTTACTGAACCATGATTAAAACTGATGTTTCAGAAACATCATGTATTATAGTACTTGACATATCCAAATATTCAATATGCTCTGCTTGGATTTATATAAAAGCTGAAGTCACTCTTTCATAATTATACACAAAAATATTTTCTCCTTTGTAGAATAAGAATTTATTGGAGATAGATGCTATTAAAATAAGAATTTATTGGAGATATATCATATTTAAATATCACAAGATGATATGGCCAGTTACTCCCTTAAAGGAAATAGCACTGAGTACATTAGAAATGACAAAAAAAAAATCAGTAATCATTGAAAGAAAATATTTTGTTAAATTTTGCTTGTGAAAACTATATATCAATATTTTTATATTGGTCTATTGTGGATCTTCTAACATAATAGGGAAAAATCGCTATTCTAATTTTAAAAGTTAAGAGGAATTTATTATCTATTATATATACCCATAGTGGATTTTAAAAGCTATTCATGTTAACATGTACTGTATAAATGTAAAAACCTCCTTGTAAAACCCTGCTAATACATGTAATTTACTAAACTTAAGAAGTAAGTTGTTTTCAGCCTTACCCAATAGGCCTTGAAACAATAATTTCAACTTGAGGTTCTGATTTTGATTCTAAAATAATGTTGTAAACTTCTTCGTTTGTTGCTCCCGGCAGGGGTTTACCATTCCACTCTAGAACTTCATCCCCTTGAATTTAAAAAAAAGGGTATTTTTTTACCTTATATATTCTCTTTACTTTTCTTATCTTTTCTCTTTTTTTAAACAAAAAAATGCAAACCATATAACAATAATTAATATTCAAGGCTTGTCATATAATGTCAGCTAATCGGTTCTTCTAACCACCTTTATTGTTTCCTTTGGTTTACCTCCCCAAATAATACTGGTCACTGAGAATACTCCAATACAAAACTGCCTTTATCTTTTTAGAAACACCAGAAATAATATGAAAGTAATCTCATGCTATGGGATGGAAATTAGCACAGCCTGTTTGAAAACATTAAAACCAATGGTTAGCAGCATGCCCTTTATTAATATAACAAATGTATGTGGCTCTGCATGTGACAGGTTCTTATTAAATGAACGAACGGTCTGTTTTAGTAATAAGCATTTTCTAGCATGATGTTTCCACCTCTAAGTCAGGCCACATTGTCTTCACCCGATGCACAAAAGAATAAGAAGGCATGGAAGGGTTTGAATTCATATCCATAGATAAGGTAACGTAGGTAGCCATGGCAATTACAAAGCAAGCAGATGTAAAAACGTTTGCATGACAGTTAACCCCCTTCCAGATGTTCAAACACATACATTCTATACAGAGTGTATAGTGACTATTAAAGGAACAATGGGAAATATTTAAGATTATAGAGAATGTGCTACTTATTTCTTAGTAAGACAGTCCAAGATCAACAAGGGACAGAAATATGATATCCCATAGGGGAAAAAGTAGAGCAACTGATGGTTGTTATTTTAAATCCAGCCTTAATGTACATGATTTAGAGACAGACTTATTCTCATGAATATGTCAGACTCTAAATGGTCCTCTGCCAGTACCTGCCAGCTCACAGAGGGTAGATTCAGGAGAGCTGTCCTTGAATTGGTGACTCTTTGAGGTGTCTTAGATTTTGATGATCATGCTTATTCAGTAGTTCTAAGAATTTAAGGCCCTAAAATAATTAAGTACCTAACTATATTCAGTATTTAACTAATATTATTATATACATTCAGGTAGACACAAATATGAGGATTTTAGATTTTAGGTCATTTTTACAACAAATGAAAAAAAACTTTTCTTAAAGTAACTCTTTCTCAGAATTTCTTTTCTTAAAAGTAAAAACTGTGAGTACTACTTATGTTAAGTTTAAAATATGGTTATTCCCAATAATTAAATAAGTTTTAAATATTTGACCTAAGAAATTACCTAGAAAGATTTTCAAATATACTTCACTGACAAGAAATGAAAGAAATCAATTAAGTATTTATAATGTTATCAATATTCAAAAAGCTTTTTGACCATAAAACAGTTTAACATCACAATTCATCAGGCATGTGTGCATATATATATGCAAAGATATTTAAAGAATTATACATAATTAGATACAATTCATTAGACATATATATTTAATATATGTGGATAGAGGTACACATTTACATATATGCTGGGAAAATATTTTATAAGATAGTACTTACCCTAATAATTCCCATTATATTTTGTTCTATTACTTTTTCAAAATGATGAATACAAATAAATTGATTTTAATACTTAATACTGGGTGGCAACCATTATTTTGCTAAAGCAATGCATTGTACACTAGTATTCCTTACAGACAGTTACCTGGACACGTAACTTTTATAACAAGATAAATTAATACATGCTTTAATCTATGCAAAGTACAATAAAACAGAATACAGGGAACATTTAATACCATTCACACCATTTGTTAATTCGCAGAACAGCACCTCAGATAGATGTAATCAAGGGGGAGAAAAAAGAAATAAAAACAATACTTTGTCTTTATATTTCACGGTGGAAACATAATAGAAAAACAAATAAAAATATTTTTTAAAATCTTTAAATACTGTGTTTACTGCTATCACAAGCATCCAGTTAGAAAGAGAAGTACAGTCAGGTGGTAACAGGAGCATAGGAATTTTAGTTACGGTTCTATGGAAGATATCAAGAAACACTTGAATTATGAACGTTGAAGGATGGAAAATATTTCAACAATCTGGCAGCTGGTGCTGAGGAAACCTTGATGGGGACAGGCAGAAGCTTGCCAGGATACAGGTAGACTGACCTAACCAGGGATCTTTGTAGGCTCACAATGGGCAGAGTTACAAAGCTCTTGAGTTGAAAATAAGATAAGCTAGAGGCACAGAAGGATCAACAAGGGTGAGGGTGTGGGCTTTATGTTTCAGAGGAAACCCAGCAGCAGTGAACCACTTTGACGTGAAGAGGAGTCAAATTGTAGAAATCTAAAGAAGGTGGAAGTACTGTTCCCAGGAAAGATGAGTCAATCAATCAATAATCACTCAATCATCAATCAAAAAAATCAATCAATAATGTCAGAAGTGATTTTTAAAGCCTAAAGCAGTTTATATGGAAATAGAAGAGAAGCCAGTTTGTACATTAGAATATATATACACAATAGTCTCCATCATTGGGTCTATAAAATTCTAAGTTAAAAAGCACTTTTATTTTGTCCAAGTCAATTGCTTAAAGGATAAAGGAGACTTGTATGTTTTACAGTTATCTCAGATGAGCCTTCATCGGTTTAGCTTTATACTGTCTGGTTCTCTGCACATCAAGAGGATGTTACAGAAGTGGAAACAACAGGTTATATCTGAGAGAACAACCACCTCACTCACTTCTTCTGGAACCTTCTCAGAAAACAACCACCTTCAAAAGCTGTCATACTGTTCTCATCTGCGAACACTGCCTTCCACAGCTCACATCTGCTAGCTTTGGCTACTGTGGGATTCCTGTAGCTTTTCAGATTTACTCTTGTGTCAAAGATTACCATTATTGGAACAGCTACCCACTGCCTACAATGAGAGCAACTAAAAATGTTACTATGATCTCAACTAAAATTAAAAAGGAGCTGCTAAAATAAAATTTAAACTGTGCTGCAACTGAATATATCATACACTTGGTGATCTACTTTTCCAGTGTCAGTTAAGGATATATAAAGAAAAAAATATTAATAAAAACACCCAAACACTATAGAAGTGACATAATTTGTAACATTTCAATTAACCTCTATTTCTTTAAAAAATTTGTATAGGAGTCATTATTATAACTGGGTTATATGCAAGAAATATAACTTCCAATTTCTTAATAGCTGTTTTGACACATTACAAAAGACTTAGTGGTGTGGAATGTGCTTTTTACACTTTTCGTTTGGATTTTTGTTTTAGTATTATGGTTTATAGAATAGGCATTCTTTCATTGTTTTCCATCGATGTTTTTATATAAATAAGAGAGATCCCTAACCTTACCATCTCTCCATTGCTACTTATGCACAGAACCTACAATTGAATGGGTAAATATCTGTATCAGAAATAGAGATGGACCTACACATTATAAGGACTTGGTGACAACTCATAAATTTAAATGACTGAACTCAGACTAAAACTCTTCAATATATACACAGACCAAAAAAAAATCACTTATATATGAAAAAAAAAAGGAAATTTACCTGCTCTTAGGTGTCCAACGACATCTGCCAGGCTACCCTTCTTTACTTTGGTGATGAAAGCACCAAGGCGCCCTAAGTCCGTCATTTTTCCTCCAACGACCTGGATAATGACAAATTGATGAACTCCTCCCACTCGTTCACGAATATATTAGTTAGCAGAACTAACTGTACACTATCTTCAAGCATGCTTACAACTCAGCTCAGGGACGTTCATGAACTGTATTTTTTTTTTATTGAAGTAAATAGTAGTAATTACTTTTAAAAACCACTGTATAGGATGGTAATGTAAGAAAGACTGTGTACTGACTTTTTATATTGTATTAACAAAGGGCACTGTGATGATTTACACTTCGAAGACAGGCATATAACTCTCTGGTCATGGTTAGTCACTGAATGTTCGGCGCTGTTTGCACTGAATTCAGTAATCTTCCATATCGTGCTTACATGTGAGTCAGCATGTTTGCATAAAGATATACCCCATGTCCATATCAAACACTGGCATTTTTCTATAACTGTGTTAGACCTGGGCTCATACAGATTCCACCCAAGCAAGGCTACCTGGAGTGAGTGACTTGTCATTGTACAAAGTGTTACACTGTACAAGTGTCTTAGCTTCAACATATCTAGTTCAAAACATCTGGATAATGTCATTTGCCATACCCTGCCATGTAACTTGACTCTCAAATCTGAATTATATTGCTAAACATTCAACACTTTCCATTATACTTAAGTTTACTATATTTGAAATAAACCTCCAGGCAATTTTGCCTGGTGCAAGGGTCTCAAGTATACACAATTGAAGATGGGTGGGAGAGAGAGGAAGCAGGTAGAATAATATTGAGTGGTGAGATTGTTCCACAGTTATTTGGAACAGAGCTATTAATACAGGGTACCAAAACTATTTAATTATTTAATTCTGGTATTACTTAATACCATAATTATTAATAGAATTATTTAATTATTAAATAATATAATTATTTAATTATTAAAAAATAGAATTATTTAATAGAGTAGTTAATACTAATAATCTATAAAATATACATAAGTACATGAATTAATTTTTGCTATGCTGTGCTTTGTTTCAAACTGAGGGCTTTCATGTACGCCAGGCAACGACCCCACATATGAGCTAAACCTACTTCCTAAATTAATGGCCAATAGTTCTCAACAAGTCACACGCAACAGCAACAATATGTCAAGCAAAATCTTTAAATATTTATTTAGGGAACTTCCAGCACAGTCATTTGATTTAACACGGATATCTGGATATACATAATGTAAGATATGCCTATGTGTGCCCACATATACAGTGTTCTACAAAATAGGAAGATCTTTGCAAACCTAACATCCTTATTTCTGTTGGAAGACAATAAATGTGTTTAAAATAAACTTTTATACTTTCAACATTATTGTAAGAATACTGTTATTAGAAAACTTTTCCCTTACTCATACTTTATGTTTCTGCTAAACATTTCGGTTAACTGTATTCACTGGAGAGAATTTACTTTGGAAAAGAAAATAGTTAAAAACCAATTGTTGTATACTTTGCGAATGCAGTATGTACCGTACTTTATCCTGAAAGAGGCAAAACGAACCAGTATACCTACCTTCAGACCCAATAATGCACCTGATTCTTTGGGCATGGTTGTTCTTTTGTTAAGAATAACACGGCCAATTAATCGGTCTCCCTCTTTAGATGGCTGCCACGTTACAGGATGCTATCAAAACATAAAGTTTGAAAAAGGAATGTCTTGTTTTATTTTCTATAGCTACATTAGCAGTAGTTGTAAAATGGTAAGTTATTTTTTTGGCAGGGGGTGCTAAAACACACTAGATTGGGAATTCTTTACTTAAAGGGACTCTGTAGTAAGCTTATGAAGTTTTTCAGTTAGAAGTATATTTTATTTGCAGCGATTATAAAAGGAGTTAGCCACCAAAGACAGTCTCTAAAATGGCTCTGAAATATAAGTGACTGAGAGGATAATAACTTCCTTAGTACACATAGGGAAAAACCACGTTTGAGTTGTTAATGCTGATAATATATTGAGCTGCACTGGCTTACCCTACAATCTAATTTTATTTATGGTTCTACAATAGTGCTATCATTCAGTAGATACCACAGTGAGTTAACTTTAACCAGGTTGTGATATGTCTGTTATGTGCTCCTTTGTCCTGATGCTGAGCAGTGACAGAAAGACAGTTGTGCCGTTTGTAAACGGCCAGTGTCCTGCAGTGCACTGTGCAGGAAACTGATAGATTAAGTAGAAAAGGTGTGGGAAACACCTTCCAGCAATAATATTTTACCTTTCATTAGTTGATGCAGGGAAGCACACATACCACGATGTACACGCAGAGATCAAAGGACAACTTACAATTCCTTCATTTCACATTGTGGGTTCTGGGGATCGAACTTGTAATTTAATTCCAAATATTTGAACTTGGTTTTGTTAAAAGTTTCCAAGATTTCTCCTCCAGTCTTTAAAAATATTTTCTTCAGAAGTTAGGTTAAACACTGTGTGGTGCAACATCTCAAACCTATTCAGTGCGATGGGCAAGACTCTTGTGTGTTTGTGTGTGTATCTAGGTATTGTTGTGCATGTGTTTCTTTCTCCGTGATTATGTCTCTGAGTGTGCTTATCTGTTTACTTGTGGTTGTCCATATATGTAAGTGTGTGTGTGTGTGTGTGTGTGTGTTGTATGTCTCTGTGTATGTGTGTGTGTGTGTGTGTGTGTTGTATGTCTGTGTGTATGTGTGTGGTTTGGGTGTGTTTGTATATGTTGTATGTGTATTCTGTGTTGTGTGTGTGTTGTGTGTATGTATGGTGTGTGTGTGTGTGTGTGGTGGATATGTGTGTGGTGTGTCTCTGTGTATGTGTGTGTGTGTGTGTTGTATGTCTGTGTGTATGTGTGTGTTTTGGGTGTGTTTGTATATGTTGTATGTGTATTTTGTGTTGTGTGTGTGTTGTGTGTATGTATGGTGTGTGTGTGTTGGATATGTGTGTGGTGTGTTTGTGTGTGTGTGTGTGTGCATGTGTGTGTGTGTAGAAACTACTGGATGAAACTCTTTCCAACATACCCAGTGCTGCATGAAAACATTCCAATGAGAAGAGGTTAAACTAATTAACCATCATTGTAACTTGTTCTTATCTACAGAAGGCATGTCATCCAGGCTAACTCAGTCCCCCCTCCAAAAAAAACCTGTACTCTCACTTCTAATTTGCATATGCATTATCTCTGAAGCAATCTTAAAGTTCCTAGGCAAGGGAAAACTGAGCGCGGAAACTCAACCAGGGAGTAAATGTTAGTGTATATGAACTCAGAATTAAACTAGGTACCATCACATTATTTGTACATTGTTATGGGATGGACTTGCTTTTCTGGAGCAGTCATTAATGGTTTAGCTTTCATAAGGTAATTTGTGTAAACAGCATTGTTATCTAACTTTGATCCTAGGATCTGAATCTTAACAGATCTATTTACTACAAGAATATGGCAATATTTTATGATTATTGAGAAAATTCATTTTCAGTACGACATGTAAAACACTCTCAGATTTCTCAAGGGAACATTTTTTAAGTTCTCTCCATTTTAGAATAGTAATGAATGATAATAATAATAATAATAATAATAATAATAATGAGTAAGTAGGATGAATATATGTGCTCTTCTTAATTTAAAACTTGTTGAGTATTCAGAGATAACTACCCTTCTCTTCAAAGTGGTCCTTTTGAATTAAATTAATAATGGCTGTAGTGGAATGTGTAATAGATCCAGAAAGATGTTTATTGAGAGAGAAACAGAAGATAATCAATCCACATATAAATCTTGACCTATATATGCTGCCAGAAAACTTACCGAACTAATAGGCGACGTTTCCCTACTGTGCCACGTGGCAGGATCCAACCAGTAATAATCCAAGTCACCTGTGCGGTGGAAAAGAACAAAAAGTGGTTAAAATAGAAAATGCACTGATTTCAGCATTACATCTTCAAGTCCATGGGAAAAAAGTTTAGGGTACTTGCATTTGCATCCCAGTCTAATAATATACAATTGGCTTCTGAAAGTTAAGGCTCGAATCACATCAATGAAGGAACAAGAGATACAAGTGTACTTCAGACAATCAAGAATTATCCTTTAGTGTCGCCAATCATCCTAGGAACATCTGACGTGAAGCTACAGGGTTCACCTGTCCAGTCTTGCATCACAAAACTCTGTATCAGGCTATACCCTGCCATCTAGTGGCAGAAAGTCTATCCTTTGAGTTGGGAAATAATTAATTTTTAGGCTCTCATTTCTACTCATCTGCCTATCTTTTGAAGTCATGCGGTGGTGGTCCATATCCTCCTTCATTAACTGATAATATGGCACACCAACGTAATACTTACCAAAGAGTAAACTATCAAGAGCAGCTTAGCAAGGGCTGTCTGCAGATGACGTTGTATTCCAACAGTATTACCAAGGACATAAGGAACTTTAAAAAGCTCGAGCATTGTATACATTAATTTATTTATTTTAATATGTACTTCTAGTATAATGCCAAAGAAAGAAACTTAGAAAAGAAGAAAGTTTTAAAGGAAAGAGGAATGTTTTCATGAGATAAAAGGCCTGAGCAAAACAGCATTTTTAAAATTCAGGTGCAAATTTACCTTCATGTTTTAATACTTGATTATCTCAATGAAAATGTTCTCTCTATGTACCTCCAAAGATGATAAAAATTATCAGAGAGTTGGTAAAGTATTCTAGCTAATCCCAAAGCACATAACTATTAACTGTTTGAAAAACACATTTGGCTTACAATTGCATCTCAGCAATAAAGGCATTCTTATTAGTGACAGGCATGGGAGAAAAGACAACTGGAGAAATGCAATTCATAATAATTTCAAAACTTTGTAAACTCTGCTGTCATAAAGTCCACACATTTCGACTTCAGTTATCTCTGCAGTTTTCTATTACACATTTTTGATTTGAAAAAAAATAAATATTATAATCACTACAGTAAATATTGAAATATATGTTTATAGAGATAATGGTAGGTTCTGTGCAGGTACTAATGCCAGACATGTGACCAGTGAGAAGTATTCTCTTAAAATATTACTTCATCTGGGATCCAAATATTTCTCATAAATTACTTTTTGAATGCACAAACGGTACAATATCAAAATTTGTCAATTTCTAAATGTCTAGGGGACATCTCCAATTAATGAAATGCACATAGTTTCAAAATTAAGAACTTTTGTATTATATATTTCCTGTCTGTTTAACTTCCCAGACTTATTTTCAAGTAGCTAATCATCAGTTCCTTTCAGAAAACAAAATAAAACACGAACACTGAAGTACTAGTGAATTTATTGACAGACTGGTTATTGCCATTCATAAATGTCTTTCTCTAAGTTCCACATACTTTGTAAAAAGACTTGATACACTGTTAATGTCTTGCTCATCTTTAAAAAACTTAGGTTCATAGACCGGATAAGACTCTTCAGGAGATGTAGAGGAAAAATTAGTCCTTGATGGCATCACTACTATAAGAAATCTATATACTCGGGCTCCTTCTTGGCCCATTCCCTTCCTCTTATGATCGTTCAATTCTGTATTTGACTTCACTTACCTACATAAGTCTAAACACTTATATATGCTGACTATTTTTATACACAAAGTGTTCCTCATATCGCAAAGAACTAAAAGGTTGATATTTTTGGTAAAATTCAATAACACTCCTCATATTATGAAAACAGGCCTTTCAATCACTGGTGTTGCATCAGTTACAAGCTATATAGGGAAAACATCTTGAATGCTACAGATTTGTAGCCATATGTTTTGATAACCTTTGATCATACCTAGAACTGCAGATGTATACTAAATATTACAGGAAAATGAATATGTAAAAAATCAATAATAGATCACAGAAAATTTATTTATTTTAGAAGACATTAAGCCTCTGAATTCTGAATATGTTTTAACAGTTTCACAGTCATCTATTAAATTGCATTATTTTTGCTTAAAAATGTGTTAAAATAGTTAAAAGCATGTAATTTTAATCTGTTGTTTCTTCTGCACATATAATTATGGCATGTGTAAGATACTAAATTTTTAAATACTAAAATTCGTCCTCCTAATTTACATTTCTCTGTCATTGATGATTTTAAAAGACTCAACAAAACTTACTTTAAAATATTTTTAAACAATGCTCCCTGATAAAATATTCTGAGTACATACAGATGATTAAAGGTATCAAATACTGCGTTGTATGGCTTCAAAATAATAATAAATTCAATTAGATTGCTTCTAGAACACATGTAAACATTTGGCTGCATATTCAATGTACCTCTATAAGATCTAATTCACTGTTTTCATTAAATCAGAACAAAATAGCATATCACTTGGCATATATAGCTATTCATACATAGCTATGTTAAAGTAATTTTATGATTATGATATTTTTGAACATTTTAAAATGGTCTAGTACTCCACACTTTTGTAAAAACAGGCTAATTAAAGATAGCAAGCATAGAGTTCTTGTAAAAATTTTCATACACTATGCATTTTCAATGCACAAATTTATTTTCAACTTCCAAATAACATCTGTGTCATCTATGTGGGTCATGAATCTTATGCAAATAGTTGTAAAATTAAATTCCTATGATTACCATGTATAATAATGTATTAACATGCATTATCATGATTCCAAATTTCATAGTTTTGATTTCTAGTGTCAAAGCACAATGGATTCCAATAGAATGAACCAATATCATTGAACATAAATATGGTCCGAATAGAATGCTTTGATTGAACAAGTATATTACTAAGATTTTTTTTAAAACTCACACTTCTCATGTCCATTTAATAATCTACGTGATTGCTACGCTTGCCAAGTTTAGCATATACATAGTATTAAAGGAAAGTTATTCGCCACAAAATCATGTGACGGTGAAATATTAGAGGTGTAATTCACATTCATGTTAAGAACGCATATGAGACATATTCCGACACCATCGGAGTGAATGATGACAACAGACCATACAAATTTTAAGACTGATTATCAGTAACTGCACGATTCCCAACAGGTTTATAACAGTGTTTCCTTCATCTCAAAAAAACAAACCATTCTTCCTCAATAGACTACATGACTGTCATACATAAAATGTAAACCTCACAGACTTAAAAATCAAAAGCAATTAATTATCCACCCTTCAAGGTATTTCCTAAGTCCCTTAAACTGTTTCATCATTTGCTTATTCCTCTATAACAGTGGTTCTCAAACCGTGGTTCATGGGCCCTTCGGGGGTCACATATCAGATATCCTGAATATGAGATATTTATATTAGTATTCACAGCAGTAGAAAAATTACAATCATGGAGTAGCAAGAAAATGATTTTGTGGTTGGGAGTCACCACAACATAAAGAACTATATTAAAGGACCACAGCATTAGGAAGCTTGAGAACAACTGCTCTATAAATAAAATTGTGTTAAATCAACCAAAATTAGGAGAAATTAAAACTATATAAATATAGTATAGAAGTAAAATATCCAATTTTCTGAATGTGCGCACATTGTGTATAATGGACAGCAATTTACTGGTAAGAACAAGATTTAAATTTATGCCAGATAAAGAAAGCAATCTCCACACCAAGTCCCATGACTGGTACATGATACAGGTCATCTGGGGCTATATGATGAGACAATGTATTCATTTAAATGAATTAAACGCTGAGAAAAACCACATTTTAAGAAAAGTTAACTACAAATGGCCACCTTGTTTTAATAACAGAAAGTGAAGCATGTATCCATGTATCTCTAAACAGAATTAAAAATTAGCAGAGATTTGGCAATCCCAAGGCACACTTTGTATGGTACTCTTTTTTTTTTTTTTTTGAGAAATTTCATCTTATAAACAGGAATTAAAATCTGAAAATACCATTTCAGGTAATTTATTTATATTCTAAAAGTTCTCTTACAGTGTGTGTGTGTGGGTGCCCTGCTTTCAAATTAGACTAGTGGTACTATTTAATAAATAGGCAATACTTTGTTATATACAAAGTCCTCAATTTCATTCATGTTAGCAGTCAACTATAAGAAAATATATTTTATAGAACTTAGTTCTAGTCATCCAAATAGGATGATAACATATGCTGTTGTGTATAACTATTAGCCATATATCCTGTCAAATATCCCAAAACTAGTCTAAGTTCTTATGGAAGTGAGAATATCAGTCCCCTAAACACTTTTTGATAACTTCATTCAAACTCCAAGACAGCTTTATGCTCCAAACATATTTAAAAGCAAGAAATCTGCATGAAATCTCAAGTTTGTGTCCCTTGAACTCTAGACCTGAAGCAGAGTCAGAGGCTTATTTGAACCATTTGTGCTTTGCAAGAACATCTTCAATAATGATAAGCAGCTTAAATCCAATTGAGATTTAGCCAAGTAAAACAAGTAAATGTCACAAATATATGTACACATATACACATAAGAATGTATCCTTTCACCGGGTGGTGGTGGCGCACACCTTTAATCCCAGCACTTGGGAGGCAGAGGCAGGCAGATTTCAGAGTTCGAGGCCAGCCTGGTCTACAGAAAAAAAAAAAAAAAGAATGTATCCTTTCTTGGAAGACCTGCATTACCTCTAGCCATTTGGGGTTTTGTTAGAACACTTTTTTTTTCCTAAATGCATATTAGATATTCCATAGCTATCTTTATATCCATACAAAAAAGTGTAGCTTTCACTTCTCATCACCAAAGCTTCTTCTTATGGTATATGAGACCGCCAAAGAATCCACAACTGGTCAAAAATGCAGAGACCGAATCATGGTGGGTGCCCAGACACAGCAGATACATCTATGACAGAACTTGAACACCTAAGGCTTGGAGACCATCCCAGAAGAGGGAACAAGAAAGATTCTAAGAACTACAGGACTATGTCTACTGTAACGCAGTGTTTTGTATCTACACAGGGAGCTGAACCCATGGCATCTCAGCAATATGGCTGCCTATACAAGATCTATATAAATGGCAATACCCACTGGCATTGAATGTCTACAGAAGAAAGCTCACAGATTTCCCTACATGCAGTGGTAGATGCAATTAATAGCTTCTCAGAATTAAAGATACACTCTCTTGCAGGAACGAGCCCCATAATAAGTCATCCAATCAAAGTGGTCATCCCTAAACATATACATCTACAAATAACAGTAAATGGACTTCAGTGGGCTCTGTGTGTGTGTGTGTGTGTGTGTGTGTGTGTGTGTGTGTAACAATAATAAAGAAGCGGTCATGACTTTGAGAGGACAGAGAAGTAGTAAGAAGGAAATTAAAATTATAATAATACAATACCCATGTATGAATCTGTAAAAATTATAAATGTGAGGAAACAAATACTAGGAGAAAGACCTTTCTAATGACTCAGATCTTACATATAAACCAACCATCAACGCAGGTTAGTGTTTGAAAGACACAGCTGCACTCTCTTGTCATAGCAGCACTATTCTCATGTTTGAAAGTCTCCCCAAAATTGTTTATATAAAGAAAAAAGGTGGGGAGAGAGAGATCTCACTTTTTATGGAAACTATGCTCACTTCTAAAGGTGTTTATATTATGAATCACCAGAGAAATGTAAAATAGGACAAAATTAAATGTCAACTCTCACCTGTTAAAATAGCTCGCTCTCTCTTTTTTTAAAGGTCAATGTGGAAAATATGTAGAAATACTAGAATCTGTGTGCATACAGATAGGGTGTAAGTTGGTAGCATTACTATGTAAAACACTAATGGGTAATCTCTGAAATTACAAATGCAATGATATGATCTGACAGGAACAGTTCAGGGCATATAGCCAAAATAACTGAAATCAAGATCTTAAATTAATTAACTAATTAATTAATTAACCAATTAACTAATTAATTAATACAACCTGCCTTCTCGTGCACATTGCTACACTGTACATAGAGACACCTATGTCCAATGGTGGGTTAAGAAGTAGAAAGAAGAGTATATAAGCATATAATAAAATACTAACTTTTTCAAAGTAGAAAGCCTCAATATTGTGAACAAAACACGGCTGGAGAGAGAAGACATAATAAGTGAAATAAACCAGGCACACAAAAGATATACCATTTCAGTATGTCAATCCTAACAATCAAACACAGAAGCCAAGAGGGATCTGATGACTTCTCTGTTTAAATGACTCTATCTTTTTTTAAGAGGTCAATGTGGAAAATACGTAGAAATATTGGGATCTCAGTATATACTAACAGGAGTGCACATTGCCAATGCTACTTTATAAAACAGTAATGGGGAATTCTTACAATTTTCAGAGTTTTCCAGGGAATGGTGTTAATATACCCGCTCCCCTGTCTCTCTCTAAAAAGTCACCAACCAGTTCCTAAAACAAGGAAGAGATGTGTTAAAGGAATGCCCTTGCTAATTTACTCAGAGAAGTGTAACGTCAAGGGTTGGAGAGAGGGAAATCATCTGCTGCTCATCACTCAACAGAGTTAACGGCACTGCAGTGTACGTGCACAGAGATACTCTGGACTATATCTTACCATCGGCTTGATCATAAATATGCATTTCACAATGTGCAGAGAGTTGGAGGACATAGGTATGTTCACAGCAATTATTATGGTCATAGTTTAACGGGTAATTGTTTCTCCAAGATTAGCAAGTTGTATAAAGCAAATAGTACAGTGTTTTTGTAAGCCAATAATGTGGTTTAAAAAACAATAATCACACTTCTTAAATTTCCCTTTTCTGTCAGTTATCATGTAACTAATGACATTATTCTTCCACATTGGACTATAAATTCAATATTTAATTAAATTGACTTAGTCACTAAGATGACTCAAATAAACACACCAATTACTAATTATTATACTAATGAGGTATCAAATTCAATGCTTAGATTTAGAAATTATTTATAGTCTACAGAGTCTCCAAAGCTGAACAGCCCTTCGACAGTGATCAAATATTTGTTTCAGGGCCCGAGGTGCAACCTCGATTTGTAACTTTTTAGAGCACATGAAAGAAAATTCAGAAACTGGCCCAAAGAAAAGAGATTGCTTTAACACATTTAGTAAGGGCATTGCTTTAACCTATCCCTTCCTTGTTTTAGGTGGTTTTGACAGGGACTGGGGAGGACATCAACAACATGCCCTGGATAACTCTGAAAAACACTGAACACAGAATCAAAAATCCTGGCTGAACTCTGACTTCGGTCTATTAATAAACAGTAGAGTGCCTGTTCTTTAAGTAATAGCAGATCGTGGACATCATAGTCTATGAAGTACCAACAGAAATTAAAATTCTCAATAGGATATAAACATATCTACTAGCATTTTTCTAATTATACCAAAACATCAACTAGTTTTAATATCACTATCCTATCAATTTTTATATATTAACATTTAAAACTATGAAATGATACTTTCTATATAAAGTGTTTCAAGAGTTTGAGACATATCACCTCATCTTTGTCAACTTCCAGCAAACTTACAATTAAGGTTTAATGCAAAATAGTTACACAAATGGTGTTGAAAATATGAAATCACTGTGTTGTAGATAATATTTACAAGCAAACAGCTATCCACTCATTGAAATAAATGTGCCTTAGAAAGACGTTAAATCTCCCTGAGAATCCCCGTCTTTTTCCTTTCCAGGTAAAAATGAATCACCCGTGATGTCTGCTGTTAGAAGTTCTAATCCAGATGCTGGCCTCCGAACTTATACTACTCAGACCTTTGAAGGGCCACTGACAAGAACATCAAACAGCTAGAGATTGACATCACTAATCTGAAGAAATCCTTCATTTCGCCGTCTGAAGAGACCTCCTAAAATCGCAAAGATCCTTATTGGACTTGATTTACTCTAGTACAATAGAAAAGGCTGTATACAGCTCTTGACTGTGTACAACGCTCAAAGAAGAAGGTTGCCTTTACATAGACAAGACAAGGAGGGTTAAGGAGAGCACGAAATAGATAGTGAAGGCCCTAAGAAAAATCAGAGAGAGAAAGAGACAGATGAATACTGGTACAAGAATTGGTTTGCAGCCTCTCCAAGGTTGTCAACCCTATTTCCTTCCATCTTGGGACCATTATTTGGGTTCTTTTTGCTTTTTTCTGCTGGTCCCTGGCTCTCAAATAGGCGGACTAACTCTGTAATACAACAGATAAATAATTTTGGTAGCAAGACCTACTCAGATACATTATCAAAAGTTAGCTATGGAGGACCACGAGACTCAAGATGAGGTTGTTACTTTATACAGGGTGTTCCCAAAACTCATCTCCACCCAACCTAAAAGAGGGTACTTCTACCCCTAGACCAGGCAGAGAGGGGCCACCCAGAACCCCCTCTGGCAGGCAATCTGAATCCTTGCTTAGGCTGCGAGGCTAAGCACTACAAGGGAATATAAATAAAAGATAAAAATATCTCTCTTGGTTCCCTGAGGGACAAGCCTGACTGCATAGGGGTTGATGTCAAAACTATCCCCTCGCCAGGAAAAAGACATCAGGACAGGTATGGGCCTCATGCCTCACTGGACACCGACAGGGGGATGGGAGCCACTACAAGGTCCCCTTCAAATACTGGAGGTCAGGCCTCTATCCACGCCTTCGCAAGTTTAGAATTGCCACAGCCCTTCTAAAATTAGAGAAGGGAGGAGATGTCAGGGGCAGCCCTGCTTACACACTGTAGGCCTAAAATCAGCCATAGGCCTAAAATCAGCAATAGGCCTGTCATACATGTATACTAACACCAAGTCTTGGGTCTCAGTGGAAAAACATTGAAACAGATGGCTATAAGCTAATGTCAACAGGCAGCTTTTGTGGAAATTTATAAGCCTTAGTAGTCATAGACCTTGTAAATAGGTAGCCTGGGCAGACAATACCAACATAGATAAGGACAAGCGAGTCATAGGCAGAGTCATAGTGACTTGACCCTGAACCTTCACCCAGCCGATACCCGGTTCTGAAGATACCTGTATTCCCCCTGAACACCCACACTCCAGTGTCATTCCCTTCCCCACTTCCTGCCTTTCTGTGTTTATAACCCCTGTGTGAATGAATTACAATTTGAGAAAAAAAATTATAAAATTAGATACTTTCTGTAAACTATAGATTAGACATTGTATAGCTGTCAGCCCAAGAACGCTTTCTTTTGTATTTCTCAATGCTGTCTCTTTGTAAGTCTTTGCATTTTCTTTTAATTGTTCACGTTTTCCAAAAAGCCAAAATATTATTCCAATTGAATAGAAATTAAAAAAAAGAAAGACGTTAAAAATCCTTTGCTTATGGAAATTATTAAGTGATACTACTAAAGACATATGCCAGCATTTCAAAAGTTGTAATTATGTCTTTAATGTTAAATAGTGCAGATATTGGGTGCCAAATACATCTTATTTGTTCTTAGTAAAGTTTTAAGTTACTTAGAGGCCTAAGTGTTACTTTCCTAGGTGGAATACCCAACAATATTATCTAATCAATAACAGAATTAAGTGTTAAGAAAACAATAATGGAGGAGCCTGGGGAGAAACCTCAGTCAATAGTGTTTGCCATGTAAACATGAGCAACTACTTTTGGATCCCCAGTATACACACACAAAGCCAGGCATAGGAATGTATGTCAGTATTCATATGGTGGAGAGATGCTCCACCATGTTCATAGCAGCCTTATTTATAATAGCCAGAAGCTAGAAACAACCCAGATGTGCCACAACAGAAGAATGGATACAGAAAATGTGGTACATTTACACAACGGAGTACCACTCAGCAATTAAAAACAATGATTTTATGAAATTCACAGCCAAATAGATGAAACTAGAAAATATCATCCTAAGTGAGGTAACTCAGACATAAAAGAATACACATGGAAGTACCGGGACAAAAACTGGAGCAGAGACTGAAGCAAAGGCCATCCAGAGAGACCACCTGACCTAGGGATCCATCCCATCTGCAGACACCAAACCACTACTGCTGATGCCAAGAAGCACTTGCTGACAGGAGCATGGTATGCTGTTCTCTGAGAGGTTCTACCAGCACCTGACCAATATGGATGCAGATACTCAGAGCCAACCATCAGATAGAGCCCAGGGATGCCAATGGAAGAGCTAGGGGAAAGACTGAAGGAGCAGAAGGGGATTGCAATCCCATAGGAAGAACAATATCAACTAACAGGACCACCCACAGCTCCCAGGGACTAAACCACCAACCAAAGAGTACACATGGAGGGACCCATGGCTCCAGTCACATATGTAGCAGAGGATGGCCTTGTCCTGTGTAGACTTGATGCCCCAGTGTAGGGGGATGCTAGAATGGCCAGGTGGGAGTGGGTGAGTGAGTAGAGTAGCAACCTCCTAGAGGCAAAGAGGATGGGGGATAGACAGGATGGGGTGGGGGGTGTGTGGTGGGGAATAACGGGGAAGGGAGATATCATTTGAAATGTAAATGATAAAATGATTAATAAAAGAACATAAAGTAAAAAACAACTTTTAAAAACAAAAGAAAATAGACAAATCTCTGGAGATCGTTGGTCAGTGAGTCAAGTTCCATTAATAAGCTCAGTGAAAGGCTCTAACTAAGATGGAACATGACTAAAGGCATTGTCCTCTGTTCTCCATGTGCACGTACACACACAAGTTTGTACATGCACCTTCCCTCCCCAGTCACTGAAGAATTTGGTATATAACAAGTCATCTCTTGATGAGGCAATGGGAAGGCACTGTAGATTTATGTTAAATACCTATAGATATAGAGAAATGAAAACTTACTTGGGAGAGTAAAGGTCATTTTATGTTTTCTACTATTGAAATCACTGCTGACTTACATAAATTTAGATTTTTTGATAGTGGAGGATATTTTGAACTCCAGATATACCCCCTAAAGGCTATGATCCTCAAGAAGCCCTTACCCTTTGCCTTATGATGCTGTGGGACTCAGAGAGAGTTGATAAATTAAAATCTCTGAACTCTTTCAACAGCAAAACTCACATACCCACATATGCACACATGTACACCTGTGCATGCATGGACACACACAAACCCGTAACAATTTCATCAAGTAAGCTTGCTCGTGATTTTCAGCCGATCTGTAACTTACAATTGGAAATGACCGTAAAACGCCTTTGAGAAAATATGCCAACGCCACTGATTATAGAACAAAAAGCATTATTCCTATAATGGTTTAGAGATGAATAGTTTTACATGTAAATATAACATGAGGTGTAAGGTCTTAGAAATCACGTATCCAGAATCTAACTGTTGAATAGTGTGGATAGCTATTGATTATAACTAAGCATTGAATAGTACTGGATAATAAATCCCAAAGTTGGCAGTCTCAAGGATTTTTTTCTATCATAGTGACTCTTAATAATCAGACTTTGGGAAGTGCTGTACCCAGAAGGAAACTTTCCAACTGACCAGGCTTCCACATTGATACTGAGCAATCCGTTCACGTGGGAGAACAGGATGTGACGTGCAAAGCCTCGGAATAACCAGCCAGGATACCCTGTGGAAAAAATCGGGGTTTATTTGTTTCCATTGTTTGGGGACCGGATGTTAACCACAGGTTTAAGAAATTGTAGTGCTGGACATGTTCATGGTAGAAGGATCGAAAAACAAAAACAAAAACAAAAACAGTGTTCTAGAAGGATCTCTTTGATCAAGGAAAAATGCTAGTGTTTGTCTGGACCCAGGCAGCTTAATTCAAACAGCATTAATTGTCAGTATTCTGAGTGTCAAATCACATCCTACCTGCCTCTGCAATATGAAAATGTGGAAACAGAAAGTAGGGAGCCTGATACTTTGGCTGCCATAGTGGGAGTGATGCACATAGCCAGGAAAGCAGTTGGTGGAATACGGATGAACATTAAGGGCATAATAAGAAATAGACATGCACATGAGGGGGCTGGAGAAATGGCTCAGAGGTTAAGAGCACTGGCTACTCTTCCAGAGGTCCCGAGTTCAATTCCCAGAAACCACACCGTGGCTCACAACCGTCTATAATCGGATCCGATGCCCTCTTCTGGCGTGTCTGAAGACAGCTACAGTGTACTCATATACACAAAATAAATTATTAATTTTTTTAAAAAAGAAATGCTTATGAAGGACACATGCAGCTTACAATTTCTAGATGTGTTACTGAGTTGTAATAGGTAAAGCATGGGTCAAATCAGTATCAAACAGATAGGAACAGATACTTTGAAGTCAGAACTTTCCCCTGATGCCTTTCCCCATCTTCTGCTCAATTTAAGTCCATCTTATGTTAATTTAATTTTTTCTGGCCTGCTTTTTGTTTAGTTGTTTGGTTGGTTTGGTTTTTTTTGTGTGTGTCTGTGTATGGGAGGGTGTTGTTTTTATTGGGTTTTGTGTTTTGCTTGTTTGTTTGTTTTTTTTTTTTTTTGGTGGGGTGAGTAAACACTTTCTAGATATATAAGAAGGATTTCTCTTTAGGTCGGCCGTTCCTTGGCCGGCACTGGGAGATCACTAGGCTTGTGAAGTTTGGAGAACAGTTCTATTTAATGCCTCGTCATGGTTCTTGAGAAAATTGCTAAGTGTTCATATTCACAAACCTTCTCAGAACTGCAGAATGGGAAAGCAAGCTGCAAAGTAGTGCAAGGTCACTGGCTCTGGTCTGCGGCATAGTGACAATAGGCATATCGCTCAGCTGGCCCTCTGATATGTCAAAGCACGAACTAAAGACAAAGATGTAATAGTCATGAGTGTATACTGGGAGTATATTTGCCTTATTAAGCCACTTGGCTGGCCAAGACTTAGCATTGCACTTGAGATTCTTTTTTTTTTTAATAAGGGAAATGTTAAAAGACTGTGTCTTCTTCACACCTGTAACCTAATATTAAAGAATCTGAAGCAGGAGGATTATTATGAGTTCCAGGTCAGCCTGGGCTATAAGACTCTGTCCGAAAAAGTGATGATGAAAACACAAACTGAAAGAAAACAGAAAATGTCGCTGAACCAGACTTAAAGCACTCAAAATTAGTTTCTCTGTTTTGTCTGGTTGCTCTCCTGCAACGAGATACCTTTCAATTTAGAACGATGGCAATGCTATCTCCAAATCGTCTCTGATGAAATCACAAATTCAAAATATGCAGCTATAATGAGCTCCATAAACTCTATTATTTACTGTGCCATACCTTAATATTCTTGAAACGTTTAACCTAATTTAATAATAATATATGTATGAAGGATATATAGAATATCAACTTAGCCTTTATGAAATATACCTTAATTAATCAAACTCCATTAGATGACTACAGAACTGAATTACAGTAAACATGGTGCTCTGATACCTTCCTCGTTTTCATGGTCGTTGTTATTACCACACTATGTATTACATCATATGGATCCCGGTGATAATCCAGCCCTTACAATGTGGCTCATGAGCTGTTGCCTCTGTCTTTATACAATGGTGTAGAAGTCACAGCCCTCCTGTATCAGTATCAGAGAGAACATGTGTGCACTTGAACAAACGCTTTCTGTTTGCTATGAAGACTGTGTGTTTTATAACCCATAGTACTTTTTCCAAAAGCTAATACGTAAGGTATTTATGATTGAGTCTGCAGTCTAGTGTTCCACCTTTATTTTCCCAGGTGAATAGTTTATTAATTTTAAGTTCATGTCCTAGGAGAAATTTCCTAGGCAAAGTGGTTAAGTTTTAAAGTGGGAATTGAAATTTATTTCACCAAGTATACACAAAGCACTTTTGTATATTTACTGTAACATTATTTTCATTTAAGATATAGGTTTTTTTCCATCCACCAATCACAAAATGTCTTTGATGCAAAGGAGAACAACGGGAGTGGGATTAATGTGCAGACATTAGTTTAAATAGCACAAGCCCACAAACACGCTTTCTGCATCTGTTGGGAAAATGGGGTGGAGGAAGGCATCCCAATTGGGACAAAAATCCCAAAGTCTAATCCCCGAGACTTTATTCCTTGAAAATTCCATTAGGCTCTCAGTACCAGTGCTGTAGTCAAAGCATGAAGGTTTCTTTGGTACTCCATCTGATAGGAGCCTTGATATTGCACCATACACTAGATAAAATGTGTGATCACGGAGAAGCATGAGAAAGGCACGGCTAAAGTAACAAAAAGATTGAAAGCTAAATTGCTTACTAGCCTACCTACCCTCAAAATTGATAATACACACACACACACACACACACACACACACACACGTAAACATGAATGATATTTCTCAACAAACGGGTACTGAGACAGCTGGATAAAAAGGACAGTATCCTGATGTTAGAACAGCATCCGTCAGATAATAACTAAAAAGGGTATAACCTGTACGAAAACAGATGAAATTTCTCATGTGTGTGTAGAAAAATTCTAATGAGAAAGATGTTAACTGAAATAATCTAATCAATAGTAACAATACCTATAAGCTGTTTGGTAAAATACTTACTATCTTTGAAAAGCCAGGTCTTTCAATAATGAGAGCATTTATAACATCCTAAGATCCCCAGATTTAATCATCCCTAATCAATACTTTAAGATCCAGAAATATCATAGCCACTGCTTATCAAATAATGTATTAGATTATTGAGGTTATTGAGCAGATGTCATCTATTCACGCTATTTTCACACCATGTTTTCTATTTCTTGACCTTTGGTGAATAAAGTACGAAAAAACAATCTGGGAATACGGAATTACCTGCTTTGAACATAAGGCTCTACATTTTCTGCAGTCAAAAAGTCTTTTAAAAATTCTTAATCATCAGGCAGAGCTCGGTGAGTCTTGTGGAATAGCAGGGGATATAAGTGAGCAAACTGAAGGGTCAAGGACACCCTAAGAAGACTCAGAGAGTTAACTAACCTGGGACCATGGGGCTCACAGAGCCTGGGCCACCAACCAGGAAGGACACAGGGGCTGGACCTAAAGCACCTAGACATCTGTAGCAAATGTCCAGCTTGGTCTCCATGTGGGTCCCTAGCAAGTGGAGCAGGGGCTGTCTAAGTCTCTGTTCACTGCTGTTAGTGGAGTGGGGGCTATCTCAGTCTCTGTTCACTGCCATTGGATCCCCTTTCCCCAACCTGGACTGACTGGTTGGGTCTCAGTGGGAGAGGATATACCTAGTCTTGCTGGGTCTAGATGCCCCACTGTGGGGTGGTACCCAAGGGTAGGGATCCGCGTTTTTGAGAAGGGATAGGGGACAATGGGGACAGGGATTTGTAAGCGTAGGGCTGGGAAGAGAAGAGGGAGGGTGCTGTGATTAGGATGTAAAGTAAATAAAAAAATTTAAAAATTCTTAATCAAACTTAGTGTTTCTTAAATAAAAGCAAAGTCAATAAAGAATTTCATCTTAGCTGACCATCCAAGAGAAAGGTATAAACAGACCAAAACTGCAGTATCAGCAACACTCTCTAATGTGTTCTGTGATAGTCAATGTGAACCTTGAAATCGCACTTTTGAAACACTGGACTGTGTATTAATACAGTCATACGAATAATACTCATTTGGTGTTCCTTTTCTGATTAAATAAAAGCCTTAAAAGCCCATAAAAAAGAGTTTTTCAAAAGAAATACTCTGTAGTTACTTATAAAGATGGTATGGTTAACTCTTTTTTCCTAATAAAATATGTATATCAAGTTTGATCTAACAAGTCTACTAACCTTAGAAAATATACCGCATTTCCAAAAATTTAATTGGATACTAAAGCAAGACTGAGCCCTAGAAACACAGAAGTTACAAGAAATACTACATTACAATGAGTAATGTAATTTTGATAATCCCAATAATAAAAAAAATTCACTCTCATATTTGAAACTTATCTAGAACGTGTCTTGTTTCACACTGGAGTGAAGATAGGTACCTAGCACGTGCAAAGCAAGACTTCTGCCCTAGGCCACACCCCCAATGCCAAGTTCAACATTTACCTCACGTTTATATCAAACTAAAGGACAATTTCAATTTCAAGCTAAAAGCGGAACAACACTACCCTAAGAGAATATGAGTTTAATAAAAATCATTTAGCTTTAAATATGGAATGTTTCTTATGCAGGTTTGAGATGTATTTGTAAATAATTTCAATGCAATAACTTATTTTTTAAACTTATTATAATATCTAAACATTAAATTTTAGAAGAAGTAGTACTATGCTAGCCTGGACAGTTTTCATTATTTACTGCTAAAGAGATTAAAGTCAACAAAAGGTATCATCTTGCTAGTAATATAATTTCAACCAAAAATATATAGTTCTATTGGTGTTTCAAAGTGATGTATTAATGCTTCAATGACAAAATATAATTCATACACACAGAGAGACAGAGAGGGAGATACCCCAGATCTTTGATCAAAACATGTGTAAGTGCACATACACACACATACACACACAGGCATATACTCATGTACACACATGCATATACACACAGAGAGAGAGAGAGACACAGACAGAGACAGACAGACAGACAGACAGAGACAGAGACCAAGACCTTTGGTCCTACAACAATCTTTGATGTAATTATTATAGCATTTTATTTGAGACCAAATATTCACGTACATCATGAACATAAGAACCACAGCCAGTGTAGTTCAGTTTTGTCAAGCTAATCAAGACAACTGTGGAGAATGTTCAAAGACAGTATGAAAAATTCAGAAAGGGCCATTTCATGGAGAAAAAAAAAAGCCAAGACCAATTCTTTTCCTCATTAGAAACCATTGGTTCTCATCAATACTCTTCAGATTCAAGAGCTACTCGAGGGTCTCTTTTTCTGTTTCCCTTATCTATGACTTTGCCTCGTCAGTGGATAGCTCTGATCACAGCAAACTCCAAGATAAGACAAAACATAACAACAACATATAGCTAAGGAAATAAATAAGTAACAACAACAACAAAAGAGAGAGATTTTGAAAACTAAATGCTGGCTCTTTAAATAAACCCAGGGAATCACAGCATAATGTCAAGGGCGCCTAATGTCAAAAGCAGTCTTGGTCTGTAAGGCCATTCTGGACAGCAAGAGGTCCTCACTAGGTGAGTTTTCCTGTAGGGATGACACATGCTATGCCACATATACGCAGATCTGTTCCAAGAGTGCTGCTATTTTTGTATTTTCGGTCATTCATAATCTCTTTGTTTAAAGTTCAAATGCATATAATCACCATTTACTGGTGTTTGGGGGGCTGAATCTCTGAAATGTATTTATATCGGTACATGTAATTTATCAATATAAAATGGCATCATGTATTAAAATATCAGATGTTACGTGTATTTTCAAAGCACAGGCAATCTGAAGGAAGTTTTAGGCTTATTTTCTAAGAGGAGAGGAGAAATGGCTTATCTTCATGTACAGTACATGCATATTTTTCCACCAATGGATAGTAACAAGCTATTGTTATTACCTTTAGGATAAGGACTGTAGCCTGAGTAACTTGAGTCTTTAATCCATTGATCATGAACACATTAAGGAGGCCATGCATTCTTTAAAATTGTAGGTAAGTTTTTATGTTTATTGCTGTTTCTCTTCTGAAAGTCTATTTCCTCTTTTATATTTCTCTCCAAATTAAAATATAGAGGTTCTGAAGGAGTAAGTGACTTGGATTAAGGCATTGATCTTTTCACCTGGTGCTTTCTCCTTATCTGATAAAACCATCTTTTATTGCAGGTTCTGGGTACTGTTCTTTCACTAAGATCCTCGCTTAAGTCAGACACACTCAGGAAAACAAGAAAGTGTAGTGAAAGAAACTTGGAGACACATACAGAAAGCAAGGCAATTCGCCTAAGGAATCACTTGCAACTATCTAGACTTCAATATAGATGTCAGCTAAGACAAGAACAATGCAATAAACAGGCATGTTAATCTCTCTTCCACAATTACTGTTTTCAACAATTTCAAAACTACACAGAGTAATATATAAGATGATTGCTAAGCCTTTTATAGTCTCTGCATGTGTTATCAGAAATGCTAATCCTGAAATTAAACTATTTTCAAATTACATCTATTTATTCATAGGAGGGAGACATGCATACCACAGTGAGATTGTGGCAGTAAGACAACTTATAGGAAATTTGTTCCTCCTTCCATCATGTGGACCCTGGGGATTGAACTCAACTTGTCAGGCACAGAGTCAGGCACCATTGCCAGCAGGTGTATATCCTGCTGGTCCCCTTTTGAACTATTAATGATATAAAATATATGCTAGATACTACTAGAATTCAACAATATTATTAGAAGTCTTTAGAATTTAACTACATTATTAACCAACTTTTCTGAGTTTGGCTTTAAAATACTTTCAAAGTTTAGGGCTCATCATAGTGACAATTTATATCACAAGTCCTTAAAAATGTAATGAATAAAATATATTTTCTGAAATAATTACTTAAAAACTAGGCATTTATAACTGCAAACAATGGACCTTATGACTGTGACAATTATCTTAAACACAGAAGGCAGTCTATTTGAAGCAGGCTATCCACAGTATCTGAATACAATGACCAGCCAAAACATAATAAAAAATTGTATTAAAGACATCTTCAAATAATTACAGCATAAAATAACGAGTAACTCCTTCGCTGACTACTTTTCTAAGCTGCCATGTTTCCGTCCATTTTCTTTGGCCTTGGAAAGCTGAGAGTAATATACATTCATTTCATTCACTCAAAGTATCTATGTAGCACATAGGGAGGTTATGTACTGTTCTTCACTGCATTTAATTTTTTCTTCCCAAATGACTTCCATTATTCTTCTAAGAGGATGCTCCCTGGTATTCAAGAGATCCTACTCCAAAACAAAAGTATCTATTTCTTCTCAAAGGTCCTGCTAACCCCCTCAATAACAGGATCACATAATATATAAAGTTGAAAAATACCAGAACCCAGAACCCCAGAAGATGAAGAGTCCCTTTACGAATGAAGCTACTAGCCTCCTAGGTTTATAAGTAGAAAAGGTAAATCATTCCGTTTCCATAGAGCTCGGCAGAGTCACCCAGACCAGACTTTCTTTCCTCTCTGCCATCCCCATACAGAAAACCATGAATCATCTATCTCTGCCTCAGGCTAGCGCTCTCAGAATGGTGAAGGTCTAGGAGTAACACACCATGAGCATAGCCAGAAACACAAATGTGTGACCTTTATCAACAAGCAGTTGTAAGCCAGTCTATGAATCGGTGGCTAGATTTACAATAAACTATTACGGTAATCCAAAAGGGCATATTTGATTAGTTTAAACTTGTGACTGGGATGTCACTATAACTTCCCCACCTTCTTGGGATCCTCTGGATTTTGAGCTTGCCCCTGGTAGGAAGTAGATTTCGTAAAAAAATCATTCTCTGTGAAGAGATAGCAACGTCTCCAGTAAGAGATTCGCTGAACCCAACAGGGAGTAAGACAACAGCCAGGTAGCTCTTGATGCTGTCAGCCGCTCAGAGAGGTCCCTAGGCCTGTCGACTCTCAGCCCTCTGGGTATTGCAGCAAGTCACGAGATGCCTTTCCTCCCAAGCAGTGAGGTCTAACAGAAAGTTTTGTCAAGATACCACAAATACTCAAACCTTATTTGGAAAAGTAGTTACAGTGGAGCCAAGAGATTTACCAGCTTAATTTTTAAAAAGCTGTTCTTGACCTTTACAAAAGCTACAGAGTAGCACAAGCTACAATGCTGCAAATCAGGGGATGAAGGGAGGGATGTTACTAAGGAAACCACATCTCTTTAAATGTTTGAAAGTAGCATTGTTTCTCTGCAGAAATCAGCATGTGACAATGTTGAGTACCTTAAATTTCTATACCATCCCCACGAACAACAGCAGTAAAGCGCTCTCTCCCTGGGTAGAAGAGCAATCAGGGACAGAAGAGGTTGGTTTTCATTAACCCCCAAGGTCACACCCTCAAATCTCTGACCCCCGAAGGCATACTGTTTCTTTCCATTGCATGCCTGCACTCTGTTCCCCCTTATATGAACATTGTCTTTCTTAGTCCACAACCTAGCACCACACAGAAATACAGTCCTGTTTACAGTACTGATCTACAATCCAGACTACTATGTATGGGTCAGAAGAAATCAGACCCTAGGCAGCCATTTCCAAACCCTTGAAAAGAACAATCTGTATGCAGCTTGTAGTTTTCTCTTTTTTAAGACTAAACACTGAAGCCCTCTAGACAACTCAGTCAACAATGAAAACAAAACTTCCTTAATTAATCAGAAAAGATAAAGGAATGTTCCCTAAATTACCTAAATACTATACATCAAGTTGTGAGTTCAATACAATACTGAAGTACATACAACTCAATGTACGCTCCAGATAATACGATCAAAATTTGAAAATAACATCATTCAATGCAACCAGATTACCATCTACATTTTAAAATTATATATTTATGTAGTTCCCATTTTCAAAGCAAAGTACTCCTTATTCTCTGGTAGAATAGAAATGATGCATCTGAATATCTTACCCTTTTGCATAATTCAACAACGCATCCCATTAGCTTTAGAGCCATCCTATGATTAATAGCATAGTTTGCTTTACCTGCCCTTGAAAGCAATGTATGAAGTAGAAACTGCAGAAACACAGCAAGGCAGACAGCAGCATCAGAAGGGTTAAGTAAAGGGCTACTGACACCAAATCACTACATTTCGGCTAGCAATGGCAGAAGCCCAAAACACAGTTGAGAGAGAGAGAGAGAGAGAGAGAGAGAGAGAGAGAGAGAGAGAGAGAGAGAGAGAGAGAGAGAAAATAAGCCTACCAACCTGCAAAAATCTAAATAAAATTTCCCAAGGTCCTTGAATGAACCCCCCCCCAAAGCCTTCAGTCCCCAGTATTACACACATTACACAATGGTGACACTAAACAAGGCCCTGTTTATGTTGTCACAGAATCAGATCTCTGCAGTGCTTGGATTCTCATTGATCACTGCTTTAATCTATGCCGTACTGTGCTGTACTGAACCGACTCTCACAGCGGCATTCAGCAAAGCCCTCTCACCCCCAAATTAACCATTTCTTAAAGCAGTACACAGATAGTGGTACTAAGCTTTGGGGGTCGCAGAAAGCTATCAAGGGAGACAGACTCCGGCAGATGCTCTTGATCGCCTCTTGCTCTCTCAGGGACACTTCACTGTGCTATCGATGATCTCCAATGACAAAGTACAGAAGACCCTTGACAACTTCAGACGCCCTCCCAAACTCACCTGAAATAATCTGATCCCATTATCAGCCCCTGGGAATGGTCCTGCCAAGCCCCTCGTAACAGACCATTTCCTCTGCAGTTTTCCTAAATGAGGCACGGCACCCAGTGGTAACAACAGCACCAGGGCACATAAAACAGAAGCCAGGGAGGACTGTTGGGAACAGAAGAAAACTGCTTGTTCAGACTCTCCTGTATGATCATCCCACTGCTAATGGCTCTGCTCCAGAGGACGAAAGGACATACCTAAAACAGAGAGCTGAGGGGGGAGGGGGCTGGAGTACATTTGTGATATTAAAAGATGAGTGTCTGTAGTCATAGAATTCATAGTGTAGCAGGGATGTCGATAAGGCAAAAAAATCATCGTTTTATCAGTAATTCACCTCCATCCATATCATAGCTTGTATTAATGAATAATAGCAACATAAGCAAAAAAAGGGAAATTAATAGAAAGAAATCCCAGTTCCATTTAATTACGGCAAAATGGTCAGTCACTAGAAACAGTAACAGACTGGGACACATTCCTCTAGCCCAGTCCAGAGCATTTCAAGGCACACAGGGAGGCTCCTTCTACTCTATTTCATAATATACGCCAATAAATGATAGCACAGGGAGAATTGGCACCTGTCCTTAACTTAAAAGACTATGCTGTGCTTACTTAAACAACACGAACTTGCCTAAGAAATCTTATGAGAAACAGCAGCACTTAAGAACTGATTGTATCATAGTAACAACTTAAAAATACCAGTCTCTAACAAACTGATCTTTACAGATTTTCCCTTTTCTTCTTACAAGCTTCCAAGTGTGCTTTAATCCAACATTAGTCAAAAGTAAGCCAAACTGCAGCATGGGAAAGGAAATTTTAAAAAGCAATACATAAAATTTGGAGGCCTTTTATATGTCAAACACAGTATTGTCTGATAATTTCATTTAATTCATTTATTTTATAGGGATATGATAAAATTATATTGGGCACAACAAGTGAGACTTAGTAAAGCTTATTAATTTGCCCAAGGTCATGTGGTTTAAACATAGCACTCTGGATTTGGAACCTGTCTTGATCTGGGATGAAATCTCACCAGACTGATAGATGATGGCAAAGTTTTTCACCTTGACTTCAAACTGGGCCCAGGTGTTTTGTTTGCATTTTTAAAAAGTGTTTGTTTCTTCTCAAGTGCAAACGGCTTCCTGGAGAGGGGAACAGGGTTGCTCTGCTGGGGTCTGAAATCTTACATGTCTCCTTTCCCAGTTCTGGCATCAGTAAAGGTTGTTGTCAGCCTTCCCAGTAGTTAGTGGAGCTGGGAGGCTGTGCTTGGGAAATGATTTTCTTTTGCTATGTGAGTGTCCTAAGAAAGACTGACAAAGCCACGGTGAATAGACAGATGTGCAGGCCAGGACAGGCATGAGGAGTAGTGGGCAGCCAAAACTTTCAGAAACTTATTCATTTTCTGTACTTAAAGACATTGTCATGATTCCACCTCACCCTGCATGCATCTTATAAGCCACATCAGTAAGTTATAACAAAATTTAAAGCTTCATGCTGATTCTGTGTCAAAACTCAAAGGGTTGTCTTTTAGATCCTTATGTGTTCCTATTTTCTCCCTCCATAAGCCCTTCTTAGTATGTGCTAATTTTAAATGATAACCGACTTTTAATACTATATTTAATACTATATTTAATACTATATTATAATACTATATATTAATATAATATATATATTAATACTATATTTAATACTATATCAATACTGTATTTATCCCTCATTCTATCTCATATATTATTCGTGTATAATTTCTTTGCATTCTCTAAATTGCCTTGACTTAATTACATATGTCAAAAGGTAATAAGTTTTGTTTTGAACAGAACAACAACAGCAAAAATCCTTAGTAAAGCAAGCAGCCCTGTGAAATGGTAAGAGCAGCAGGCAGTTTACAGAATAAAAACAGAGTCAATAATAGGAAAAAGAAAAACCGTTATTGACCCTTTTTGTAAAATAGCGTCTCAGTCATTTCTGGATGCCACATGCCATGATATCTCGTGGCAGAGTGACAGATATCATTCACTGAAGACTGACAACAAATGCAGAAAAAACAAATCCCTGTTACAATTTTATTAACTTAGATATTTATACCAACTCTGTTTACTTACTTACTAATTCTTATTTGAAACAAGTCATCTCACTTTGAGTGACAGGAATTCCTCTGGGTGTCAGAGTACACAGCCTAACCCTCCACTGCAATTCCACAGCTATCCCAAGCCCAGCACACTGGTTTCCTTAGAGAGGAAACCCACAAGGCTAACATCCGCTGCAATTCAGAGTAGGCTACACTCAGATTATTTAACCCAGCGGCACTGCAGGTGATGTGACAGTCTGTGCATGTTTAAAGTTTTGGGTTATCCACTAAAACCCAGTACCCATTGTCTTGAAAGTTTCCTGTGGTTTGCTCTGTCTAGTCCTGTTCCTTGGTCTCTGCATTCGCTTGAAATCATGAAGCATGAACGCATTGACTGAAATCCAGAACCCACGCACAATTAAGCAATTTATTATTGTCTTTGGTTTCACAGAACACTGACTTCCTAATCTTTAAATATCGACTAGTATGCACAAACAGAAATCATACACAGGATCGTCTCTGGTAACCTGCAGGCCTTGCTGTAAACCCTGTGATCTCATTTTGGAAAAACGGAATAAAGATAAAGTTGACAATGGAAAGGTTGCACCATTTAGAAAATGCAAGAAAATTACTCTGTACCTTGAACAAATCACACGGATATTTAGACCAGGAAAAAATGGATACAATAGGAATACTTAATATAGATTTGGATACAACTGGAAATACTGAAGCAGAGTTACTGTTCCCCAGTCTTACCAGCACATGCTCGGCGGGTCTCATGTGTTCCCGCCTCAGAATCAACAGACCTCAGTTCTCCCCACCCTTCTGCGGAGACGGGTATCCCAGATGCACACATCACAGCAACCATTCAAAGAAACGCAGCACGAGAACAGCCGCTCTCCGCTGCCCAAGACCTTATCTGAGAAGAGTGTGTACTTCTTCCTCCATCGCCACGCTTCTAGTATCGAACAAGAGGAGCCACCGAAAAGGGGAACTGAAGGAAAACGTTGGTGTGAGCACGGGAGAAGCCTCCCTGCATGACTGACTCGGGTCATGGCAGGCACCGTGCGGCTACCCAAAAGATTGCTTGGATAAAAGGCCATGCGCAAACCTCCATGGGCCTGGCAGTACGAAGACTGGTAGCATTTACTGAGAAGAAGCATATTGGCATCTCTGCTGGGTTTTAAGCAGATCCACAGGATTCAGGAAATAAGCTCTCGGTTCTCTGCCAGATGACACTATGCTCCTAGCCATTCCTTATGTTTACTTATCGCCCAAATTACTTTAACTAGTGTCCTTTGTCCTGCTGGGAGCTTATTTGCAGAGAGGGCTAAATAAAGGATTTTTATGACAATGAAATGGCCTTTAGCCGACATGATGATTTTTGGAAGTGTTAGTCGTCAGCTTTTGCTCAGTACCATTAAAAGTCAGTAAATGGGGGCACTTCTTACAGTTTTATATTAGGTTTATAAAGAAAAACTGTATTACTTCTGAAAAAGTTGAATGAAAGTAGATTCTAATTATAGCTGCCATTCATTTTGTATATGGTATTTTTATCTATTCCACCACTATGTAAAACAGGATCTCTTTGGTTTTATCTGCCTATCAGAAGAATCTTCAAAAGATAAGTGTTGATATTATAGGTCAATAGTATAGCATTTTTCCAGGATGAAAACTTGGACATCTTGATAGATAATATTCATGCTTCCGTTACGGAAAAAAAAAATTACCTTCTATTTCTACCCTGTGAGTTACTTCACCAAAACCAATAGGTGAAAACGATGTTCAATATCTTTTCTGCTCACACCTGTTATTTTTGAATTTTATTACAAACGATATTATAAAGGCTAAATATGCTGCAATTTTCTTGTAGGTGAATGCATTTTCTAATTCCTAAAGAATATTCATTTATGTCACGGCAAGTCTGAAAAACAATCCAAGATAGAGAATTCTGTGACAAAACTATCATTAAAAACTTGTAAATAAATAAAAGAATCATTGTTAATGTATTTGTTATTTGCCTGATGTAACTGTCTTCTGGAGACTTACTACCTCTGCCTGCTAACCTAGGCTTAGTCCTGGAAGCATCTAGCCTCCATACAATATAATCTAGGCCTAGAATGTTTGCAGCTTCTGAGACTTACTGCTAAATAAACTCACATTTCTTGTTCTTTCTGCTCTGGCTGGCTGCTTCAACTCAGTTCTTCTGGCTGAAACCCTCTCCGTGCTGACTGCTTCAATCTGGCTTCACACTCAGCTTCTGACTGAATTGCTCTGCTTGACTTCATAATAACTTGGGTAATTTGTTCTAATCTTCTGGCTCCTTCTCATCCTTTGGCTCATTCTGTCTTAGCCTGTGTCTAGTTTGTCCTCTCTTCCACTAGCTTCTGTGAAACTCTCCTGGTAAAATTGCCTTCTCTCTTTTTTCCTCTCTTTCTCTCTCTTTTCTGTGGTGTTCTCTGAAGTAGCCTCTTTTTCCTGTCCTTGTGAGAGTTGGACACATCCTAGCTATCAAATCTTTCTCTGATTCCTTACTTTGCCATTCTATTAAACATCACTTTAGAACGTGAATGCTTCCTTCTACAAACTAACTTTACCTTCGTTGTTTTAGACTAAAGGTGTGTAACTAAGGGTATGTCTGTATTCCAACCAAGGGATTAAAGGTCTGTGCTAAAGGTTGAACCACACCCTAACTAGAAACAGGTTGTTAAAGTAGACAAGACAATCTCAGGGTTCACTGTGTGATCAAGTATGCAGCAGGACACCATACATCAACACTAACCAGATTCAAAGTGTGAACAACCCAATCATAAAAAAATGAAGTTAAAATATTTTCAGTAAATGAATCACCTTAGATTGTATGAAATTAGGAGAGGTCCCAAAATCTTGGGAATAAAAACTCACATTTTGCCTATTATGCATGGAATCTACCCGATAATATATGTACACATATGTAAAAAGTTGTACCTGTGAGTATAGTGTAACATAAAGAAAAGAGAACAAGACAGGCTAAAGGATGCAGGTAATGGCCAAGAGTTGTGAAAGAGGACATAAAACTATTTCTTCAAGATCTAATTCCGTCATGGATTAATTTTGACGGTGGATATCTACATAAGGTATACTCTATACTGAAAGCAAAAACTTAAATATGAAGTTCAACAGCTTCCATTCCAATGGCAGGAAGTTTTAAATGAATGTATCTAGAGAACATAGCCTTGAGAAAAAAATATGTATATCGAGAATCCATTTGTGGGGAATAGTGTTTTGAGACGACTGGTCTATAACAGAATGCTTTTGTATTCGTTAGTTTTATCTCTTTCCAAGCCATACTGTATTGTATTGACACACTGGTGCTTAAGAAACAAACAACAGCAGGACAAACTGTTGGTAGAAGAGTACAATTATCTTGATGATAAAACTGTATGTGTGTAAATACCAGACTCCTTTGGAAATACTGGCATTATTAATTTTTGCCACCAAGAGTAAAACACAATTCTTACTAAAAAGAATTATGAAAGAATACATTTAAATTCAGGTATTTTTCTCTGGGCCATTTCCCTTAACTAAACACAAAGCACACAGTTATTCTCTATCGTTCAAGCATCTCTGGAAGTGTCTAAAGGAGAACCCTACACTGACACTCTTCTGTAATTCTTCTCAAGCTTCTTGGCATGTATGTGTCTACAAGATTCTTTCCTCAAGCCCAAACACTGAACATCGAGTAGAGAGGAAGCATACTCAGACCAAGCTTTTGGCATTGAAATATTAAATGATGATATTTCAGTACTCCAGATGTACACACGGCAGGTCAGCAGCACAGCAAGACTTTGAATCTGACAATGACAACCAGCCATGCTAAGAATGCTTCAGCTCATCCTCTCCTTGGGTCTGAAGAGTGACTTCTACCTCACGGCTAACCCAAACTGTGTTATTTAGTGATTTACAGCTGAAGGTCAGAATCTCGGTGGAATGTAGCATACTATATGCTACTAACTTAGCTCTTTCCTGAAACTCTAGTGGGTACTATCATGCTCTGACGTCAGTAGCTTATGAAGCTACTAGCAAGTACTTGTGAAAACGAAAGGATCCCTGATCAGCTGGGTTCAGATCAGGCCACATGTTCTATTCGTTTCTAAAATAGTCTCAGGGCACATCCACATTAAAGGCTTCAAGAAGTGCTGCATCAAGGATTTGTTAGTCCGTTAACACCAGTCAAACAAATCTGAGCATTTTTTTTTTTTGGCAACTGCTTCATGTAAGTAGCAGTTGAGGGAATGCTTGCATTATTAATTCTCATTTCTGATATGTTACAAATGTGATCATTAACAAGAAAGACAGGGAAGTGATGGATTTTGTTTTTACTGATCTAGGGGTGGTGTCCAGGGTCAAGCTGGAGTGGTTTCACTAAGAGGAGGCATGGTTCCATGTCCTACTCCGTCATTAAAATGTCTGTGATCATGCTTCCAAAATAGCAGCTCAGCTATCTGCATCCTGACTGACATGTGCATACTTGGGTATTAATGTCTTTTGTTTATTCAATACCACACTGACATAACTGTCCTGAGTCTAACATACAAAACATAATAAATAATAGAAAGAAATCTACCAAAATAAAAACAGTTCAAATTATGTCTGTCTAAACAAGTAAGTCACTATACAAAATAACATTTTGTAGAATAACAAGATGGTGAGAGAAGGCAAGATTAATTCTAAAGACATCAGGATGGATAAAATTGTACGATTTGAGGACGTAGTGTGTTTAGTTCAATTTTCTGGTATCTAGAGAACTGTTAATATTTATAATTTTCTTGGACAGAAGGCTTCAACGTATGTTTATTAGGATTTATGTCTCAAGGGGGCTTTGAACAATAGACGCAAATCTAGTTATAATCTATGTAGCCTGGAGATTTTTAAGAAGGATTGAAAAATAAAGGACAATGTAATTGATGACATCCAAGGACTGTATCCCACATCACTCAAATTCAAATCAACATGCAGGGCTGTGTATCGTAGTCTGGTTTCAACACTGATATCATCCACAGCATACATACATATGACCACACACTTGTATTTATTTTCAGTGTTAGAAAGCAAGTATATCTTCAGTATTGGGCAATATAATTTAGCTCAATTTGTGGTATGTTCCAAACCCAGATTACTAAAGGTTCTAGATGAAAACATAGCAATATCAGGTATGATATAAAGGGAGATAGGTGAAGCAATATGCCGAAATAATGATAGCCCATGTTCCTGGAGCTGACATTTTAGGACTTGACTCATCTTGCATGGGATGTCTCCCATGTGTGCCTGTAACTGACCAACACATTTATTACAGGTGTCCTAGCAAAGTGGCACACTTTGAAATCTAGTATTTTCATGAGAATGAAATGTTTAAAGGATAACTGGTAGCACAGATGCTTTAGCTACTAGTACATTTCTCCATAAATGATAGTAAACAAGGCAAAAAGGGGCACAGCAAGATGGTTCAGCGGGTAAAGGCACTTGACATGCAAACTAGAAAACCAGAGTTCAATCCCCAGACCCATAAGAAGGTGGAAGAAGAGGATCCCTCCTCAAATTTGTCCTTTGACCTCCACATGTGCACTGTAGAAATGGCATGCACACATATCTAATGCTCTCTGTCCCTGCCATACACACACACACAGACAGACAGACAGACAGACAAACACATACACATAGATAGATAGATAGATAGATAGATAGATAGATAGATAGATGGATGGATGAGGAGGGAGAAGGAGAGGGAAAGGGAAAAAAGAGGGGGGAGAGAGGGAAAGAGGGAGAGAGGGAAGGAGGGAGAGACAGAGACAGAGAGACAGAGACAGAGAGTAACTACATAATATTGTTATTACAGAAAATTTGTCAAAATTAAAAGGAACTTAATTGAAAAAGCCATAAAATATACTCTGTGGGCACACTGTCTTACCTTATACAGCATAAAGGGAATGTGAAGGGTTTCACACTCGGGGCTGGATCATAAAGGTGTGACAGAACCAGATAACACCTGTCCAAAGTCACATTGGTCATCTCTACCTTGGCTAGGGTTAAAGAACAATGTCTGCAGAATAAATCCAACCTGACACATCCACCTCAGGAACAGAATGAGATTTCACTTTCTTTCTTTTTTTTTTTTTTTTTTTTTGGCTGGGGAGAGATAAGGAAGTTTTTATTTGGCTTACGTTTCCTGGGTCAGAGTCCACAAACAAGTTGGAAACCTAGAGGCAGAAGCTGATGCAGAGGTCCTGGTTTGGGGGGAAGGGACTACACAATGGCTTACTCCTTATGACCTGCTCAGAAATCTGTTTTCCTTTCTTTCTTTTTGTTTTTATTAATCATTTTATTTGCTTAAATTTCAAGTGATATCCCCCTTCCCAGTTTCCCCTCCACAAGCTCCCATCCCATTCTTCCTCCTCTTTGCCTCTGTGAGGGTGCTTCTCAACCCGTACTCACCCCTCTGGCATACCTCTCTGCTGGGGCATCAAAGCCATCCTCTGCTTCATATGTATTTGGTGCCCTGGGTCCTTCCATGTATACACTTTGGTTGATGTTCCACCCAGCAATATTGCTGATGCCAAGAAGTGCTTGCTGAGAGGAGCCTGATATGACTGTCCCCTGAGAGGTTCTGCCAGCACCTGACTAATACAGATGCAGATACTCATAGCCAACAACCATCAGACTGAGCCCGGAGACCTCAATGGGAAGGAATGAAGGAACTAAAGGGGATTGCAACTTCTTAGTAACAACATCAACTAACCGGACCACTCAGATTTTAGTTTCTAAATACCCAGAGCTCAAATGAGACACTGGATTATGGATTTCTCTTAGGCATATGAAGTTTTAAGATGCACCCTCCTTCCACCGTAGGAAAAGCACGTTTTAAGGTGCTAGCCTTAGGAAGAAATGTTAGTTTCAATTCCCCCAGATTTTCTGAGGACACAATCCTTCCAGCCCTATGTGCTTTTGAGTCCCAAGCTCCTAGCCATTTTCAGGTATTGATCTGCCCATAGGCAGCTGCTTAAACTTTACCCCACAAATGCTTAAATCTTGTTTCCTATTTCATGTCTGGAACTTAGGAACTTTTCACCGACACCAACCCAGCACTGCCTCTTTAGACACCATCATTATCTTCCCCTTTTATATTTCTGCAGGGGAATTTGACTGTTTTTGATTTATTAATCTTAGGCATATACATATAAGCTCTAAAGAGCTTCAAATGGTGCCCCAGTTAGCTTTTTTCGCTCTGTTCTATTGGCATCTGTAAACAATATTTCTAAGTTTGAAAGCCATTAAAGGGCTACATTCATTTGTCTTTGCAGGACTACAAGTCAAGTAATGTTATCTGGATCAATGGAACTTTCTTTATTACCATGTTAGCCGGATATTTGGTTCCTTACTATTGTCACAGACAAAAAACTATTTCAAACAACAGGTTGAAAAACCTAAAGATAAGAGTTGAGCAGAATATGACAGATTTCAAATAGCAAGTTTTAAAAAGAACATACAGTGGGCTAAAGAATCAAGACTACTCTCCCCTGCTGCATGGAAGAAATGCTACACAGAAACTTGGGTTTTCACTTATTTGTATACAGTATTTTCCTTGTGTGTGTGTGTGTGTGTGTGTGTGTGTATGTGTGTGTGTGTTGTACACGCGCGCGTGTGCATGCACACGCTACCCTTCTTTATTTGAAGCCCATTGACTTCTTTAAGTATTCAACAAAGTAAATCATAACCAATGATTTCTCAGAATAGAGAATAGGTTGGAGACTGGCTCACAGGGACCCATATCTTTGTGAAGTCACTCCCTAGTTGGTTGAACTGTCTGAGTAGGATTAGGATTTGTGGCCATGGAGGAAGTATGACACTGGGGTGGCTTTTGAAATTTCTAAAGACTTGAGTCATTCCCAGTTTGTGGATCAGGATGTGAGCTTCCAGCCACAGCTCAAGCTCCATGCCTGCCTGCCACCGTTCCCACCATGAAGGCGAGAGACCCTGATCCCTCTGAATAGGTGACCCCAACCAAAGCTTTCCTGTACGTGTCTGTGCTTGTGGCGTTTTATCATAGAAAGGAAAAGTAAGTAATACAAAAATTGACACCACAGACTGGGTATTGGTGTGACAGATCTAACCACATGGGATTTGGTTTTGTACTTGTTTGTTTTCAGATTATTTTTTCTTTGTTTTGGTTTATTTGAATGAATGTGGGAAGACTCTGGGATGTTTGAAGAAAAAAAAAGCAGATTTCTGTAAGCAGAGATTGATGACCACCCTAGAAGAAGCTTGGAAGATCATAGGGCTAAAAGCTATGTGGACTATGGAGACCCAGATTAAGAAGCTTCAGAAGGAAGCAAAGACTAGAACAGCAGGTAGACTGCACATCATTCCTGTTGTATTTTGGCAAAGTCTCTGGACCTAGTCCTTTCTTTAATTCCTTTGCACACTCTGGAAGCTTAGCTGGGTGGAGTCTTGACCTGAGCTCACCATTCCCTTTAATCCATTTAATATCAGGTTTTTCTTCAATCTGGTTTTCTCCTTGAACATTTCCACTTCCTGATGCCCCATCCTCCTCAAACTGTACATTTTGTAGTCTTCCTTGTTCAGCTTGCTGGTTTTTATTATAGATCGGCATAAGAGCGACCACTAATTACCACAGGACACAACTCTTCACATTAGCCTCAGGCTGACTTTTCAGACAAGGGCAAAAAGCAGCCACGTACTTTGCTAAAATATCACAAAATACAGTCTGTAGGTTGCAAATTTAAATTCTTTTCCTCTGGAATCTCTTGAGGAAGGCCTTACCCTCTGCATCATTTGCCTTCCATGCTTCAAATGGTATGAGCCACTAATCCCCACTTAAAGCACTCAAATGCTTTTCTAATCCACAGCCATAAAGACCACATTTCTCCAAACAAAAACATGGTCAGGCCTTCCGCAGCAATATACGAGTCCCTGGTTCCAATTTTTGTCTTAGTTATGGTTTCTATTCCTGTGAAGAGATACCATAACCATGGTAAATCTTACAAAGTAAAAGTCTTATGCTGTCTTATATTTTGAGGGGTTTAGAGTATTATCATCATGGTGAGAAACTTGGCAGCATAGAGGCAGTCATGGTGCTGGAGAAGGAGCTGAGAGCTCTATATTTTTATCAAAAGGCAGAAGAAGATACACTGGCTAGATTTGAGTTTCTGAGCCTCAAAGACCCACCCACAGTGACCCTCTATCTCCAGCAAGGCCACATATACATCAACAAGGCTACATCTTCTACTAGTGCCATTCATTCCCTATGCAACAAGCATTGAAACATCTGAGTCTATGGGGGCCATGCCTATACAAATCACCACAAGCTCTTCCTGCTCTCTGCCCTCATCCTAAGCATTTACCTGATGATGAAGTAAAAAATAGTGGACTACTCTCTTTGCTGGAAGACATTTCAAGATGCTCTAATATTGACTCGGTGGCATGTTCATTAGTAATCACTGGTATGATCTTCAGTGAATAAGAATGAATGGGACACAACCAAACACATGTTGTACAGTTTGAAGAGAAAAGGGGTACCAAGAAATGTAATGTGATGATATAAGAAGATTAAAAGGAAGCCAGCTCCACACTGGAATAAAAAGAAGGGCAATCGAAGAGAAAGATACCTTCCAGCTTATCTTCCAACTAGTGAAAGTAAAAAAGGCTAAGAAAAGTTTCTATGCATAAAGCAAAAAAAAAATTAATGAAAATGTTTTCTGCAAATGTAATCAAGGGGCAAGCCTCCATCCCAAGCAGGTAGCCCAAATTAACAACGTTGCCCATGCAGTTCTGACTCTAGAGTCATGAAAGATACAAGAAAATAAATAGGAGAGCCACTGAGGCCAGGCAACGTGGAGCAGGGCCATCCTTGCATGAAATCTCTGAGAGGTAAGAGACCCTAAGTGTACATTGCTTGAAGCTGTCAAAGAGAAGTTGCAATTATGCTGGAGATCCCAAGACGATAGAGGGCTGGAACCCATGACGGCTGAACAAAGGCATGGCATCAGAATCAACTGAAAGCTTATATGTTAAAGATACCAGAGCCTTAAGATACCTACCAAGTAGCACAGGATGGCCTTTTCAGGCATCAGTGGGAGGAGAGGCCCTTGGTCCTGTGAAGGCTCGATGTCCCAGTGTAAGGGAATGCCAGTGCAAGAAGGAGGGAGTTGGTGGGTGGATGAGCACCGTCATAAAAGCAGGCGGATGGGATAGGGTGTTTCCAGAGGGAAAACATGGAACGAGGATAACATTTGAAATATAAATAAATAAAATATCCAATAAAAAAGAAAAATAATACTCTTTTCTCTTTTAACTTGCTTTTGTTCAAGTATTTTATTATAGAAATAGAAAAAGTAAGACAATGCCAAATAAATTGTGCTAAGGACAATTTTTACTCTAGTTTATGTTATGTCTAAATGATCCTTTATTAAAAAAAAAATCCCTACTGTTTTATTTATTCTTCCTTCACTTCCCTTAGTTACCTTTTACATTTTTTCTTATTAAAAATAGTGAGACGTTCAAAATAAAAATCACATATGTAATTATTCTCTATGCAAAAAAATATTTATTTTTAAAAAGTTACTCAAAAGAGAACAAGAAAGATGGACGTCAAGTTAGAATCCGGATAAAATTCAAGAGCAAGAGTGACCCACCCACAGGGAGACTGGTATAAGTAGCCTCACCCTGGGCAATGAGAAGCAATTTCTGACCCAGGTTCCTCCACTCAACAGAGCTGGAAGAAGCCCTGGTTCATCTCCCAGGACTGTGCTTGCATCTTTTCTTTATTGAATATTTTATTTACATTTCAGATGTGATCCCTTTTCCCCCTTATGCAGGAACTCTCTATACCATCCCCCCTCCTCCAGCTTCTATGGGGATGTGTAAACACCCAACCACCCACTCCCACCTCCCCACCCTGGAATTCAACCACATTGGGGCATCCAGCCTTCACAGGACCAAGGACCTCCTCTCCCACCTATGTCCTACAAGGACCTCTTCCCTACACATACACCTGGAGCCATGGGTACATCACTATATGCTCCCAGGCTGGTGGTTTAGAATCTGGGAGCTCTGGTTGGCTGGTATTGTGGCTCTCCCCATGGGGACACAAACCTCTTCAGCTCCTTCAGTCTTCTCTCTCACTCCTCCATTGGGAAACACATGATCAGTTCAATTGTTAGCTGTGAACATCTGCCTCTATATATGTCAGGCTCTGTCAGACCTCTAAGGAGACAGCTATATCAGGCTGTGTCGGCATGCATTTCCTAGCATCCACATCAGCATCTACTTTTTGTGATTGCACATGGGATGGATACTCAGGTGAAACAGTCTTCAGACAAGCCCTCCTTCAGTTTCTGTCCCATTCTTTGTCTACATAGTTGCTCCGATGAGTATTTTGTTACTCCTTCTAAGAAGGACCGAAGCACCCACACTTTGGTCTTCCATCTTCATGAGCTTCATGTGGTCTGTGAGTTGTAAATTCTTGGGTATTGGGAGCTTTTGTGCTAATATCCAATTATCAGTGAGTGCATACCATGTGTGTTCTTTTGTGATTGGGTTACCTCACTCAGGATGATATTTTCTAGTTCTATCCATTTGCCTAAGAATTTCTAGAATTCATTGTTTTTAATAGCTGAGTAATACTCCATTTTGTAAATTTGCCACCTTTTCTGTATCCATTCCTCTGTTGAAGGACATCTGGGTTCTTTCCAGCTTCTGGCTACTATAAATAAGGCTGCTATGAACATAGTGGAACAGACAGGTAGGAAGATCAATGGAATAGAATTAAAGACTCAGAAATGAACCCACACACCTATGGTTATTTGATCTTTGACAAAGGTTCTAAAACCATCCAGTGGAAAAAGGACAGCATTTTCAACAAATGGTGCTGGTTCAACTGGATGTCAGCATGTAGAAGAATGCAAATCGACCCATTCTTATCTCCTTGTACAAAGCTCAAGTCCAAGTGGATAAAGGACCTCCACATAAAACCAGATATACAGAAACTAATAGAAGAGAAGGTGGGGAATACCTGGCCACATGGGATAAGTTCCTGAACAGAACACCAATTGCTTATGCTCTAAGATCAAGAATTGACAACTGGGACCTCAGAAAATTGCAAAGCTTTTGTAAGGCAAAGGATACTGTCAATGGGACAAAATGGCAACCATTTTGGGAAAAGATCTTTACCAATCCTACATCCAATAGAGGGCTAATATTCAATATATACAAAGAACTCAAGAAATTAGACTCCAGACAATCAAATAACCCTATTAAAAATGGGGTACAGAGATAAACAAAGAATTCTCAACTGAAAAAACTCGAATGACCAAGAAGCACCTAAAGAAATGTTAAACATCCTTAGACATCAGGGAAATGCAAATCAAAACAACCCTGAGATTCCACCTCACACCAGTAAGAATGACAAAGATCAAAAACTCAGGTGATGGCAGATGCTAGTGAGGACATAGAGAAAGAGGAACACTCCTCCATTGTTGGTAGGATTGCAAGATGGTGCAACCACTCTGGAAATCAGTCTGGCCATTCCTCAGAATGGACATAGCATTACCTGAGGACCCAGCTATACCACTCCTGGGCATATACCCAGAAGATGCTCCACCATATAACAAGGACACATGCTGCGTTTGCATCTTTGTGATGTAGTACAGGAAATAGCGGAAGAGTCAAAGCCCAAGCTATGTGCCCCAAGACACCATTACTTAAGAGATGTTAATTAATTAATGAGATTTTACTAGTCCTACCCTTTCACCAGAAGAATCAATACAGGACATAGTCTACCAAGAGGAAAAATAAAGCTGGAAAAAGAGAGGGGTAAGCAGTCATGATAACTGGACTGTAAATAGCATATTGAATAAGGTGACACAGGGTCAGAAAGAAATTCTGTATATTCTCTCCACGTGTAGACCTTAGCTTCAGATTTCCATATATGAATATTTAGGAAGTCGAAGTACAAGAAGAGGTCAGGGAATGAGAAAGTAGTCCTTGAGAGAGAAAAATGAGCCTTAAAGGAAATTCTAAACATCAAGTTTACTCAAATTTAAGCAATTCCTATCATAATTTCAACTCTCCATTTTGTGAACAATAGAGTATTGCATGTTTAACTTAATGGAGGATTTCCGAAAGGTCCTTAGCCTTCAACATAATTCATAATTTCTCAAATGACCAATTCTCTGAAGTCCCTAAATCTAATGTTTTTTTCTTATTCTTTAGAGCTACTATACAGATTTCCTTTCCAGCTTCCTGTCTTTCTTGCTGTTCAGCTACCACTCAATTCACACTAAGTGGTGTGCTGTATTCTTATTTTTGATGTTATTTACTGAGGCTACTCTACATCCTTCTTAATTCTAAGAGCAATTCTATCCTATAATGCTTGCTACAGACTTACCTATGGATAGTTAACTTTTTGTATTCCATTAAAATATTCACTACTGAAAGGATGTAAAAATTCATAGAGAAGTTTGGGAGCCCCCCATCTGAATTAAGGTCAGCAAGTTCACATGCTCACAGGTTTCAGGAACTAGCTGGCCACAAGCCAGCAGGCAGGTCAGCTAGGTTGTTCTGGGAACTGGCTCACCACAAAGGATAGCAGATCTAAAGATACTGGTTGGCTGAGTTACTCCAGGAAATGGCTGCTTACAATGGTCAGGTTAAGGTCACATTCCTGAATAAAATGTGTACATGATGTTTCCCACTCCCCACCCTGTTCTGTGACTAGCTGAAAAATAGGTTGAAACTTTCTGTATACAGGATGTTACTCACTCCCCACCCTGGTTTGTGACTAGCTGAATAATAGGTTGAAACTTTCCAACTATTTTTCTGATATGGGCTGTGATTTCCTACTGTTCCCATTTTTTGGCTTCTCCTTTCACCCCCATGGTTTGCGGTTTTCTCCTTTAAATACCACTTGCTCCTGAGCCTGGGGGTCGACACCCCTCTTGGGAGTCTCGGCCTCAGTCGGCTGATATCCGGAAATCTGGAAATAAAGGCTTTTGCAATTTGCAGCAAGTTTGGTCTCTCACGTGATTCTGGGTAGTCTGTAATCTCCTGTGGCTTGAGTGAGGGTCTCCCCAATCCGGGGGCCTTACACTACATAAATATTTAATGACAGAATATCACACTTCCTACTTTATACTTCAAAAAACAAATGAAAGCCCAAGCTATAAAATAAACACATTTCTGAAATGACAATAGGCCTCCCATGTGTTTGGCAAATGATTTACCACTGGGTAACACCCCTAAATTTAATTTGCAGTCATTCATCCTACTAGTAATTGTTGACTGCAGTTCCTTTTCCAAATGAATTAAGTCAATAAACTGGAGGGGTATACCAATAATTAAAAGATAGGAAAGTTATTGCTTCCTCTCTCAGTTATCCATATTAAAGTATATATTTTTTCTCTTCATTCAAGTATAAACTCCTACATGTTAAAATGGATTCATCAATGAAAATGGTATTTCTATGTAAGCAAATTTAAACTGTCATGTGGAAAGCTGAACATGAGTGTACCTCCACCTAAGCTTATGATCTCCTGCCCTCTGGAAATACAAACATCTACAAAAATGAGAACAGCATTACAAACAAAACTAAACACTTCAACACAGCAGTAGAATTTCAAGAGGAGGAAGTGAAATTTAAGTCCTACCATTGGAGGGCATTTTAAGGGGCAGAATCTTGTCAAGAAATCGAGACAGAGAAGGCGGTGATAAATGTGGAAGTCAGAGAACTACTAATCAGTCAGCAGGAGCAGAGTGCCAGAGAAGGTAGAGCTGAGACAGGCAGGTTTGAACTGCAGATGGAAGATAAAGGGCTGACAGTTCAGATTTCATTCTGTAAGAGTTTTGCCTCCAAACTGCCAGGAATGTTTAAGCTGTGACAACCACCACCACAACTGCATCAAACGATTCTCTAGATTCCCAATTATTACACCAAGGTAGATCACTTTAAATTTTTCTTTTCCAAATTTTTATCAAAAAATTAAAAATGTGTGTATGTGCATATGTGTGTGCATGTGTCTGTGTGTGCATGTCTCTGTGTGTACGCATGTCTGCGTGTGTTCTAGAGATGTATATGCATGTGGTAGTCCCATGAAGGCCTGAAGAAGGCTTCTATGAGCCACTCAATGCGTGTGCTGGAAACTGAACTTGGTCATCTGCAAAAGCAGCATACACTGCCAACTACTGCGCCATCTTTCCAACCTGTTTCAAGCATTTTCAAGGCCACTGATCTGTTCCTTATCCCTGTTGTGAACTCTCAAGCAATACAGGGACATTATAAGGCAGAACTCACTTCTGATAGTCTGTTAGAAAATTATTTCCAGGTGTTGGGTTGGAGCTCTAAAGAACAGCTGGATTTAAAAAAAAAAAAAGAACAGCTGAATATGTACACTTTATTCTATTCCCCAAACATAATTTGAGTTATTTCTTATCCTCTTCCCAGGTACATATATTTCTAAATAAACATGAGACTTATTTATGAAACAAACTTACCATGATATTTTGATACTTGTCCTTGACTTTGAACTTGTTTGAACTGGCATATACCTAGTTTAGTGAATTACACTATTTGATTTGATGTGAATACAGACAGAAAAATAGGAAAACCTATCAGATATCTCCTTTGATCAATTGATTGATTGATTCCTCCCTCCATATCTTCCTTCCGTGAGTGTTTTTTCTCCTTCTACCATGTATGTCTACCTCCTCGATGTCTAGAGGAATAGATTATGCCAACCATAACCCAAAACCTCTAAACTGTGAGCCACAGTAAAGAATTCTATCTTAACTTTATATCTACTATTTGTTTATATAGTGAAGAAGCCTGTACTACTAGTTTCTTTTATATCCCTTTGATAAAATACCTGAAGGAAGTAACGTAAAGAAAGAAAGATCTGTTTTGTTCCATTCAGTCAGTCAGACACACAACTGTGGTCTCAGGTCAGTCGGTGGCAAGAGGATCTTACAGCAGTAGCCCCTTATATGGTATAAGTAAGTGTGTGTGTGTGTGTGTGTGTGTGTGTGTGTGTGTGAGAGAGAGAGAGAGAGAGAGAGAGAGAGAGACAGAGAGAGACAGAGAGAGACAGAGAGAGACAGAGACAGAGACAGAGACAGAGACAGAGAGACAGAGAGTGTTCAAGGTAGAACCAGAGCAACTATAGTCTTCAAGGCCGCCCACTTTCGGTGATTGACTACTTCTACCAAATCCACAGTCCCAAAGGTTCAATAACCTCATGAAAGAGCTTTATTGGCTGGGGCCAAGTGTGAAATTGTATGAGCCCACGGGGAAACATTTCACAGCCAAACTATAACAATGAATCAAACAGAAAATTATTCCTCCATTTTTTAATGGAAATACACACTCCATGCCACTGTACACTGCGAGAATGTAACTTGTCTTAGGTTTTAGAGAACCTGGCAAGCATTTGCCTTTAGGCTCAGAGAAGACCTTGAATTTCATCTTTTGAGCAATGCAGGAACTGTTAAGAATACGAGGAATTTGAGGCTAGTGAGATGGATCGCTCAGTAAAGACACTTACCATGTAAGCTTCTCATCTGAGTTCAATACTTGGAACCCACGCAAATGAAGGCGATAACAGATTTCACAAAGTTGTGCCAGGACTTCTACTTCCATGCCATGGCAGATACAAACACATATTACATCATCATCCTCACTACCACCACCACTACCATCACCATCCTCCTCCTCCTCCTCTTTGTCATCAGTATATAAATGAAAAGAATATGGGAACTCTTGGAGATAATATGAATTAATCCTGCTATTATGACATCAACATGGATCAATGTGGGGGAGGCAAGTTACGATTTAAGTAAAAAGTTTGAGTATCAGACAAACATGCAGACCTCTTGGTTGTCAACTGATTGGGACACATCTCTAAGATGAGTGCTCATACAACTAGGTGTGTCTTTGAAGGTCGATGCAGAGGATTAACTAAGGGAGAACACCTGTCTTGAACCTGGGTGATGCTACATCACATACTAAGATGGAAGAAGCGGCTGCAGGAAGAAACTTTATCATAGGAATAGTCATTCATTCTATATTCATTATTCTCCATCTCTTTCTTTCTCCACCCCTTTTCTGGTTGCCAGGAATTGAGCAACCACTTCTCCATATCCCTGATATATCCATATCTCCTTCATCTTGAACCCAGAATCAATGGAACTGAGGGCTATAGATTGAACTGAATCACTGATGCCTTGAGGGAAAATAGCTCCTCACTTTAACCTGCTTTTCTTAAGTGATTTTTTTTTTCTACCACAGAATTCTGTCACACCTCACAGGGACTTACTGAAACTCTAAATGCCACTAGCTTACAGGATCTTTGAGGAGGAGAGGAAATAAACTGAGGACATTGTGGAGGGGTGGTATCACATGAGACTAGTATCTTTAGAAAAAAAAAATGGAAATGCAGAAACAGATACACACTGAGGAAAGATAAGGTCAGGAAGAACAGGTCAAACATAGGCCAGAAAGGTCCTACTCTTATGCCTCACTGAAGAAACAAGCCTTACCTATGTCTGGGACTTGTAGCCTACAAAGTTGTAAGAAAATACATTTCTGTTATTTATAGAACCCTATCTGATACACTTCTGTGTAGTCTTAAGTAACTAATACAATCATTATTTCATCTTGTGGACAACAGCCTTAGTTTTCTGAAAATAAATTTCGATATGCCAGTTGGAATGATAGAATTGTTCTTTAAGTAATTAATTAGTTAATTAATTAAATAAAATCGGTAGGAAGAGGCTAAAATATGATATGCAAAGAAGATGGTCATAGGCAAGAAACATTAGATTCAGAATGGCAGGAAATAAAAGTTGGCATGTGACACACAGAGAACAATATAGAAGTTACAATTGAATTTCTAATATGGTAATTCTCATCACTGGCTGACATCAGTAGCTAGAGATGGAGCCTCTCAACCATGTGCATGGACTACAGATTGCAAATAAGACTTCAGTTAGAGGGCCCTGAATAAAACCAGTCTCAATCCCACCATTCTAGGGACATGACTAATTACCAGAACAAGGTTCAGTTCCCAGATCTAGTGTCAGAAATCCACTAGAATGAAGACATGTTCCATGTTCGAAGAGCTAGGACAAGTAAGAGGCCTCAAGGACAGGGACCTGGGAAGCTCTGAACACCCACAGTCCCTTCTCCCTCCAGGACGGTGCAAAAGGAGAGTTACCCTGTGCTTCTGAGATCTCGTGATTCTGCTGAACTGAACACCAGTAAGGACAACCTTTTCATTCACCGGGGAAAATGGGTCAGAACACTGCAGTATGATTCTGCATTTTACAAGGGACCTGACTGAGATCCTCAACAGCAGACCGTTTTCTGAATGGGCTCTGAAGCACAAGCATTTCCCCTTCAGATGACCAGCAGTTACTTATTTTTAATATATTCTATATCAATACAGTTATCACAGATCACATGCAAATATGATGTGATTATTTTTAAGGACGTAGTGCAGATGTTAATTTAGTTTTCCTGAGTCAAGAACAGAAACTTATATCAGATGCTGCTAAATGACTAATATTCCTAGCTGTAGCCTAATTTGGAAAGGACATATTATGGGATATAGCTATGTTAGATGTAAAGATATAAATGGTTTCCTTTTTATAGAGTTTCTTTTCTTTTTATAGAATTTCTTTATATTCACAACCCCTATTTTAGAATAAAGAAGATATTTTTTGGGGGGGTCATTTTTATATAGGGCAGAATCTGAAACTAAAAGTCTAGCCTTCTTTATGATTTACCTATTTTTAATATATTATTAGAAATTGGGAATCAGGTTACATGAGGGAGAATGACAAGATCGAGACAGACAGACAGACAGACAGACAGACAGACAGACAGCAAAAAAGTTGGGGGCGGGGGTTATGGTCTTTCCACCTCTTCCAAAGATTTAAATTTCATATATGTCTAAACAGCTGAGGTCTGTTACGTATCTCTCATGTAGATTCTCCATCTCTTGTCTCTTCTGCTTTCTCTCATTTCTCTCTCTAGTCTCTCTCCCTCCTCTAACCAAAGCAAGCAGTGCCTGAGATCATCAACTGGTACAGGTTAAGAGGAAAAATCATATTTATCTTTCATTCATCAAAGCAAGACACTGGTCTCTCTTCCCTTTTCTGTATGGTTTGTAATACCTAAAGGAAGAGAAATCAGACGAGTCAAATTCTTGGGTGTTTATGCTCATGTTAGTTTTCCCTGCTATCCAAATACCATCCTATGGCCACCGTATCCATGTTTAAGTTAATAAGACAAATTAAAGAATAAACTAGAAAAAAACACTTGGTTGGACACTAAGCAAGCAAACAAATATATAAAATGGAAAAGTATATGCACACATACACACACCACACACTCATACACATATATACATACATACACACACATACATGAAACACACACACACATGTACATTTCAGAGAAATAGATAATTTACATTGTATTGTTCACCCAAAGTGAAGTAATCAAGACACTTCTTCCAACTCCTTCTGACTTAGGACTTTGATATTAAGCTCCTTGCTAGCATAAGTGAGCCAACACCTTGGAACAAAGTAGTTGTTTTTCTTTATCCCTGAGCTGTCTCCATTTCTTTCTTTTCATGGCACCATCTTGGCCTCTCTTTACTCACAGACCTCTTCATAAATGTTCACTTAAGCTCCTCATGTAAATTTAGGAGCCTTCTAATAATCAAGATTAGTAATCAAGATTAAGTTAATTGTTCACCCTTTCTCTTCTGTGTAGAAATAGTTACATTGGTTAATATCCATAAGATATAGGAGAAAAGAGATATGAGAAAAGAGATATATAACTGTCCTATTTGGAAACACATGGACACTTAGGAGCACTCGGACCAAAATGGAGTATCTTCATTAAAGTCCTCCAGTCAAGGTTCAGGGATCTATGCTGAAGAAAAGGCACCTCTCAGAACCAGAGGTGGATCTTCCAGACACAATAGGGCTGGTGCATGTATGAACTCTCAGACACAGTGTCATCATGGACAGTCAGACAAAATTCTAGCACTGTAAAGAGGAGTAGATACAAACTCCCACATCTACAGAGAAGCTATTTGCAATTGATAACTTTGGGAAAGGGAAATTTAGTTTTTTTTCGTTTGAGTATCACTGGATGGATCAACCATACTTCAGGACAGGCTCCATGCCCTGGAGTAGTTGGCCAGCAGAAAGCAGACTGTGTTTTGTTTGTGAGCTTCTTGTTTTGTTTTGATTTATTTTGTTTTATTGATTTTGTTTGCTTTGTTTTTATTTTTTGAGAGATGGAGAAAAAAGTGAGAGGAAGAGATAGAGAAATAGCATGAATCTGGGTGAACAGATATGCCATAAATAACAGTATGATCTGGCTGGAATATAGACACTCTTTTAATCCCTGAGAATGAAGGTAAGGTTAGTTTGTAGAAGGAATCAGCCATGTTTGAACATGACATCGAATTGAGGGGAAGACAAAGTGATGAATCAGGGGAAGATTTGACAGAATGAGTCAGAGATAGGATACGTGAAACTCATGAGAACAGCACAGGAAAGAGTGGCTACGGAAAGGCAGCAAGAGAAAAAGTGAAGTGTTCTGGTGTGTGGTGTGTGCATATGGTAGTTATACTGGAATAGGTTGCATAGAGAACAAGCTAGACACAAGTGAAGACAGAAGGAGCCAGAAGAGTATCAGGCCAGGCAGAACAATTCAGTCAGAAGCCAGGAGAAGCTGGATTGAATCAGTCAGCTTGGAAGATTATATTGTACAGAGGCTAGAAGCTTCCAAGGTAGACCTAGGGATAGTTAGAACAGAGAAGGAAGCCCAAGCCATATAGTTGCACAGCTTGAGTACAGCTCTCATCTTTTCCCTTCCTCTGAGACGATAAAAACGATATTTACAGAGCCCTTTGGATCATATACTATGTCGGTCTGAAATGTGTACCACGGCATTTATTGCTCCTCAAGAAACCTTTTTAGAGACTACCATTCTCCTGCCCATCCCACTGGGTGTCCTGACATATAGAGCATCAAGTTTTTCTTTCGTTGTACATGTCAGACACAGGTAACTACCTCACAATGACTACTACTTTAGAAACTGTTACGTTTTCGCTCATGCCTTTGGGGGTCATTTCACTACACAGCCCGGGCTGGCATCATATCCATGGCAATTCTCCTGCCTCAGCTTCTTGAACAGTTTTAGATTACAGACATGAACCCTTATGTTCTTCTGAGACTCACCTATTGAAAGTCTGGTTTTAAATGGGACAGTGCTCAGAATGAGCTTTGGGAGCAGTACTGGATCATGAGGAATCACCCATTACCAACTAATCTTCCGATTGATTTGTGATTCAACATTATTATTGATATATGATAGAAATGATTACAGGAGGTAGGTTATAGTTGAAGGAAATAGGTCACCACAGACAAACCCTGGAAAGCTGTCCCTTGGTCCTTGTCCCTTCCTGTTATTCCCTGTTTCCTGCCACCATGAGCTGGGCAGTCTCTGCAGCATGTTCCTTCAGCTATAATGCCCGGCCCATCGCAGACTCAAATAATTGAACCAGCCAACCATACAAGGCATCTATGAAACTGAGAACCAAAGTTATTTTTTTCCTCCTTTCAAGTTGCTTCTCTCAGGTATTTGTCACTGTGACAAGAAAAACTGACACAGATGTCTGTAGGGCTGACATCACAAGCAAAATCAAGACAGGAAGAATGCTAATTTAACATCTGGTTTTGATACATATGCATGATCTTTCATTCAACAACTTCACAAGTTAGATACTTATGCCACTAAGAAAATGAAGACACATGAAGGTTAAGTAATTTGTGCAATCACTGTGGACTGTCATGGATGACAAAACAGCCCTTAGAGAACTGTGGGGTGTGGTAGCATTTATTAATAAATTTTGAGTAGGAACATATCTACACTACACTATTACAAGGTTATTTATATTACAAGTAATACTTCATTTTGTAGAGATTAATTTAAGATTGAAATATTAGAGTAGAACTTTTTGATGCTGGGAAAATTCAAATTTTTTCACTTGAAAATGAGATTAAGCCAGGCAGTGGTGGCACACGCCTTTAATCCCAGCGCTTGGGAGGCAGAGACAGGCAGATTTCTGAGTTCAAGGCCAGCCTGGTCTACAGAGTGAGTTCCAGGACAGCCAGGGCTACACAGAGAAACTCTGTCTCAAAAAAACAAAAAGAAAAAGAAAATGAAATTAAGTGCAAATGAAGACATATGGATTTATGGTGCTCCTATATCCCCAGAATAAGAGCTTACACTGGAGCTTGTGAAGGTATGCTAAAGTATCAGTGAAAGCTGCCAGTAGAGGTAAGGAACTATACATGTCACACCAGGTCCTGCATCCAACTGTCTATTTTTTTTTTAAAAAAATCATATACTGTTCCTGTAAGTACTGTGGACCAGCGTCCACATGCATCCGGATATGGAGCATAAACTAATGAATATTTGGTGTGACTCTTTTCCTTAAGGCATGTCTAATGCCCCAATCAATAATCATCCGCACAACAGTCAAATGGATGCATTTATGTAATTAACAGTGACTCCACTCCTCCAGGGGAAAAAATCAAACGCAGTTACTTCAGCCTATTTATCAATTAACTGTAAAAGCCTGTAGCAGGCGTGCCGCTTACAAAGAGATGCATGCCATCTGACTGGAAGCTAAAGGAGCCAGATCCACTTTAAATACACACGAACTCTGTAGACAACTATCTCAAGTTAGTTTTGCATGAACACTAATGATAGAATGAGATTTATTAACCGTTCCTGTATAGAACTCCACACTGTCTGAAGGTGCCAGGAAGGTAGAGGACCCAGGTACAAGCAGTTTGTAGCTAGATGGTAAGAAAATAAGATTATTTTAAAAATAAAATCTATTATATTTATTACATAATATAGTATTACCTTGAAGTTATAAATTATGGGAGGGTGAAACCCAAAAGACTAGCCCTACCCAAATACAAATACACTGATAAATACACAGGAAACCCAACACTATCAGAAGGAAGTTAGTCATCACCAAAGTTAGGACTGTAGTCAGCTTTATCTGGGTGAACAGCATCAAAATGTGAATACCCACCGCCAAGAAACTTGTGCAATTATAATTTAAATGGAAGCCTTTCCTAGACCCGCACTTTTTAATATTTTTTGAACACTTGAAATACAGCTGGTGAGACTAAGGAAGTGAATGGTTACATTTATTTAATTTGAGTTATTTTAAGCCTAAATAGTTAGTTATACATGACTATACGACTGTAAAATACTGATTTAGAGGGAAACGTCTATCATACTGTCTCAGTTACTCTGAAATGTGAATTTCATACCTCAAAATTACTACGCAAAACATAATATGTAATACCTCAAGTAATGTCATTTAGAATCTATTCACAAATTTAGAGAAGGATCAATTTGAAAATAAAAAAAAATGTGCCTTTAGAAATTGAATATGTACAAAGAAGTTCTTTATATATAGTAGTTTATGGTGTATTTCCACGCATAGTTGAGTTTTCTAGAAAAGATGTTATTCCCCTACAAGTGCACCCCAAAATAGTAACTTCAAAACATTAAGATGGCACCTCTTAGTTCCCTGAATGACAGGAAGCAAAATCAGTAAGAAACTCTTCTCACTCAAAACTGGAGCTGGCAGTGGAGGTTTGTTAAATACATTTTAAGGAAAAAAAAAAGTACAACCTTCCACAGCCTGCATTTCTACCCGAGAGTGCTCTGGGTGTCCAACCTCTAATCTTGGAACACAAACCTCTTCACCTGCGTCTCTGACCTCAGCACGCTCAGCACGTGGACCTTAAAAGGCAGCAGGCATGTGTCCACCGGGGACCACGCGCCTCTTAAGTGCCGCTCACAGGCTTGCCTGAAGGGGCATGGAGGCGCCTGTGCGTCTGGTACGCAGGGACCTGGGAGCGCAGCATCTCCGCGGCAGGCGTCCCGGCGCATCTCTCCAGCGCAGGTGCGCCTGGGACAGCGGTCCCCCAGCCCAGCATCTCCGGGCAGGCAAGCACCGGGCGCGCATCTCAACCTCCGAGCCGCGCTCACCTTTCTCGCTCACGCTCTCGCTCTCCAGCTCCACGTCCTCGCAGCTCGTGTACTCCGGCGTGGACACGCCCTCCTCCTCGGAGCTGCTCACCGACATCTGTCGCCTCTTGCCTCCCCGCTTGGGCCGGTGCGGCTTGGGCGGGGATGGCCGCACGGACTCGGACTGATCGGAGCTCAGCGAGTCGTTCCGCAGCATGCTCTCTGCCTTCTCTCTCTTGGCCTTGCGCAGGAGTACGGCCGAGCCCGGGTCCAGGCGGCCCTGCTTACGGAGCGGCTCGGGAACGCGCGGCTCGGGCGGCTCTGCGGGACCCGGGGTTGGCCGCGGCGGCGGCGGCCCGTGCTCGGCCGGAGGCTGGGCGGCGGGTGCGCGTGCGCGCGGGGACTCCGGGGGAGAGACCCTTGCGGTGGCCGGCGCGCGCTTGCCCACCGTGGCCTCGGCCGGCGCGGCGGCGGCAGCCTCAGTGTGCGGGAGCGCCACGTCGCTGTGGCGCCGCTCGTGCCTTGCTCGGGACACCCGGGCGTGCATGCGCATCTGCTGTTCCTCCGGCGGCGCCTTCACCGGGTAGCGAGCCAGGTTCGGGTCGCTGCGGTACCTAGTCTGGTACTCCTCCTCCTTCCTCTGCTTCTCGTCTTCCGCCACCCTGCCATCTTCGCGTTTCTCGGGCCGGTCCGGGTAGTCCTGAGAGCGCCCTTTCTCCAGTCTGCGGGTTTCCCGCCTCTCCTTCCTTTCCCGCTCATCCGCGGTCCCTTCCCCGGGTTGCACCACAGACTTGGGGACACGTTTGCGCTCGATCTTCGGGCCTCCCTTGCCATTCTGCTCCGAAAGCCCTGGAGCCTTCTTCCTGTGATGCGCAGAGAACAGTTGAAAACATTTAAGCAGCACACCAAGAAACATTCTTGTCCCAGCATTCAAACCCTAAATTAATTATTTCATATAATTAGTTCGAATCCCGTGTCTACTTGCAATTTGAAGTCAAGAACCAGATTAAATTTGTGTACCGAATAAGATTGAAAATGTGACCCCTTTGCTTTACAATAGGATCAAAAACTTCTTTTCAGCTTTTAAAATTTGAATTTAAATAAAAACTGTATTAATTCAATAGGCACATTTTATGCTTATATCTCTATGGCTTAAAATGTTTCACATAGAAATAATATGGACAATAATAGCATAATACTGAAGATAAGCATACATCACTACAAGATCAAGTGTGTTTTCCAGTTGAACATTGCATCCTTAAAATTCTTGTTTATCAAGGAAACTTTTTAGAATTACACGGGTGCTAACTTCAGAAATCAAATCTCTGATAACAGCAAACCCATTTTGATGTGATTATGCCTAAACCTTTCTTTTGTAGCGTTAATCATAGAGCAATGGCTAAATCATATCTTATATTTTAACTTTCTCAAGTAACATCAATAGAAACACTGATATTTGTGTGTTTGTCTGTCTGTTACAGTACTGAGACTCAAAGCCAAAGCTGTGTGCATTGCCAGGCAGCCCCTCTACCACTGACTATCCGCAGCTCAGACATAATGCAATGTTTAAAACTGCTGTTCCTTCTCGCTCATCCTTCATCCCTCCTTGTTTCCAAAGAGAACCCCAAAGAAGAAATTAGTTTTTAAATCTTTCTTTAAATGCTTCCCCCCACCCCCGCAGGTAAAGATAAAATTAAAGGAAAGAAGTTTGGCAGGTCTTTTGAATCCTGTAAAGGTATATATACTTCAGTGTCCTCTTGAGTATTTCTCCATGCAAAGGCCCTGGCCAGGCAAGACCCTGAGGTTATGCCAGAAGTTGCTGCAAAATATTTTTGCCTTGGCTAAGCCTTCTGGACATATTTCAATGTGCAGTTAAAGTGGAGACAACCCCAGGCTTGCTTTGGAAATCTAAAGACCATGGGGAATCGTCTTCAGGGGGATAGGATTTGTCCACAAGTCCGTGTGTGCATCCGTGTATGTGTATGTGTGTGTGTGTGTGTGTGTGTGTGTGTGTCTGTGTGTTCGTGAGTGTGAGCTCACACTCACTTGTATATGTGCACACATATGTATGAATATACCTAACAATGGGAATCAGTTGTTTCTATTGTGGATTAGCAAAGTGTAGTTGCTCAGATACGTTGTGGGATGGGTGAGAGAGAGGGCCTATTGAGAACAGAAAGGGAACAAAGTGACAGTGAGTAAAAAAAGAAGCATGGTGACTTCTGCTTGAGGTATTTATATCACAGCGGCACTTCAAAATGGAAAGGGTATTGACCCAAAAGTGGATCTTCAAGTGTAAGGTTGTGGTTTTGCAATAGAAGGGGTCTGATACCACCCCATATTAATAATTAACACAGTTCTCAAAGATCCCATGATTGTATTCTTTGCCAGCATTTCATTGGGTTTTAACACTTACCTGCTAGAAGCTTATATTGAATTGATTTACTCTTCTGGTGATGCTGTAATTATTGCTTACCATGCAGAGTTCATAAGAGTGTTCAAGGAAACCCACCTGTGAGGGTGCTTTAAGTCAGCTTGAGGGTTATGCAAATAGTGGGGTTGATTCCTCCATTCTGTTTTGGGGGTCCAGCTGATGATACTTTTTCTCATCACTATCTTTAATTGTTCTGTTTCCCCTAGCTCCCGATTAATGCTCAATAACAGTCAAGAAATCCTCAGTAATTGGAGGCATCACTGTTTCAGTCTTGCTTCCCCAAGGCTTCCCGATCTAGACTCTCCCACCTCCCCCTCCTCTGCTTACACACCACTGCTTTTGATAGTGCCCATGCTGCATTTAAAATGTCAACAGGCTTTTGTACTCCTTGGCATTTTATGTAGGTTTTTATCAAGCCTAAATTGATTCCTTTTTGAAAAGCAACTCTAAATTCTCTACCAATTTTGTCATATTTAAAAGTACCGTCTTCTTATAAGTGCCAAGCTGCATCTTTAATATTTTTGTCTCCTAACATATTACAGTTTGGAATCACATGAGCCTCATCCTGTTACCCCTGCAGTACTTCTGACTTCTTTCAAAATAGTTCTGCTTACACTCATCCTCCCCCCTACTGTTATCTGTCTCCCCTCCAGTATCTGGGAATCTTGCAACTCCACAATTCCAAAGCCTTTTCTTTTGTTTCTAGAGCTTCCACAGTTCTGTACGTATTTTTCTTGCATTGATCAATCAATCAGTATCCTGCCTAATTGCCTAGGTGTCTGTCTTCCCTGGGATATTGCTTTCCCCATAATATGAGGAAAAGGATATGTCCTCACCATCTCTGCACCCTCTGGTTCCTGGCACTGAGTTTAATTATAGTGTTTGCTTAATGAGTGCTGGCTGACTTCACAGCCATATTCAGTTAGGTAGGCATAGCATGTTGGCCAGGGACCTTGTGTTTTCCTTTAATACTTGGCACACCCCTGCAAAGTGTGTTATCGCTGCCTCTTGGGACTGCCATCTAGACCTGCTTTACTTTGAAGTCAACGTGGTAAGATTACTCCTTACCCAGTGGCATAGGTAAGAGTTACACAAACAGAAGCAATCAAGCTTAGTCCAGGTCCCACCTGTTGAGGTAACCTATTTCCCACACATATTGTATCAGCTGGCTATAAAAGTGTGTCTCTACATTCACAGTTGTTAATTGCTGTGCTGGCATCTCCAGATGCTGGCAGAATATATATTTGTTCCTGCTTTTCCTGCCTAAGGCATTCTCTGATTGGCCAAGAGCAGAAGCTGGAAGAGAGGGCGGAACTTCCAGTCAGAGATAGGGACTCTGGGAGAAGAATTAAGAAGCAGGAGATTCAGCAGGAGAAGCAGAGGTGGACAGAGGATTCAGAGGGAACACAGAGATAGACTTGCGCACATAGTGGGATATAGGCCAGAATTAGCCAGGTTAGGAGGGGTCCTAAGCTTTTAAAACCTGTAAGAGTCTCCATGTCTTTATTTAAGCCTCTGGCAGGTCGGTGAAAGTCACATTCTACCACTGGTCAGGAGCCTCGTGAAAACACATCATATATCATGTTTGATGTCTCTGTTTTCCAGTGGATAGCATCAACTCAAATAAATGAATGGATGAATGAAACATTTGATGTACATTATCTGATCATATTGTCCTTTGCTTATAACTTTGATGACTTTGCATTATACCAAAGATAAAAATCTATGAAAGTTAAGCTCTTTCCTTACTACCTTGTCAGTTATCTCTCTCTCTTCTTCCTCTGCTACTTGTACTCTAACCAGTGGCACCTTTAGAAAGACCTCATATAGAATGGTTTCAAAGAAAACAAAGTCTCTGATGTCCCATAATGTACTTCAGTAGGCCAGGTTCTGCGTCATATACTTGAGGACCACACGTTTCACTAAAGTGCTCATTCTGTAAATAGTGTTTCTAGAGGGTGTTTTTCAGCTCAGAGTTGGCACTTTATAACTCAAATGCTTGGCTTAACTTCTATCGGCATGAATGCAAGATATGAAAGACATGCTTCCCAATAGAGATCTCTTATGAGCTGACATATTTTAGAGGTTGGCAAAAATTCTCAGGCCCATTGCTGCCTTGAATATGAGCCCTAGGAAGTCATACTTCCACATATTCCTCCAAATAGGCTTTGGGCTCTTGATAACACATGGTACTTTCCAGCAAGCCCTCAATTCTGTTTACAGTGTTAGTGAATTATTACCTTTCCCTCGGGGGCTCGCTTCTTGACCTCGATGCCTGCTTCTGTTCAGGACCCAAGGCTTGCTGTGAGGGCTCAGGCCCTTTGTTCCTGTCCAATGGTGCACCAGGGGAAGCAGTGTCTTGGGAAGAGACAGCTGCTGTACTCAAGGGCGTCTGAGACCTTGATCGCTCTTGGAGCCGTGCTTTCTTTTCTCTTGGCACCTCAGATCCAGCACCTGTAGCCGTGTCACTCAGAGTCCCATCTTGACTGGGCTGCTGAGGGCCACTTCCAAAGAACCATGCTCCAGATTTCGTTAAGATTTCTTGTTGCTTTCGACATAAATTGCATACCCACATAACCTATTTGGAGAAGAGAAAGAGCAATATAAAGTTTCTCCATCATTTAGAAACACCTTACTTTTAGTATATTAGTATTTATCATACAAAAAGAACATGGACCTTTGGATTTTTTTTTTTGTTTTGTTTTGTTTTTCAAGACAAGGTTTCTCTGTGTAGCCCTGGCTGTCCTGGAACTCACTCTGTATACCAGGCTGGCCTTGAATTCAGAAATCCGCCTGCCTCTGCCTCCCACGTGCTGGGATTAAAGGAGTGTGCCACCACCGCCCGGCCTGGAAATTTCTTAATGAAAATATCTTTTACACAATTCAGAGTCAACTATAGCAATGTCTGGGCTTAAAGGGTGAGCAAGCAGACAAGAATATTTTTCTCATGTATCATTAATTTAATGATTCTGAGTTTCATTTCACAATATGTCTGTCATATTTTGTGTAATTGACTCTGATATTTCTTTAAACTATCTGTTACCATAAATGCACTAGGTGAGGCAGATAACGATCAGAAATTATTGTAATGAGCTCTAGAATCAGTATTTCTGTGCGTCAATTTCGGTATCTCAAAGCATTTTATAAATGTATGTCTTCTTTGCAGCATCTGTTATTAAAGTCATTCGTGAAAATTATTCACATAGAAAAAAGTCCAGAGTAAAAGAAAAAGCCAACCTAAATACTTCCTCTGTTTTTCTAGCAATGTATTAGTGTCAAGCTTTTTTATTTTATGGTATACATGGTATGATTTTTTTTCATATATGTGTTTACTAAAGCAATGCATCTGAGTCTGAATATATTAATATCTGTCAAAATGTAAGATTTCTTAAAACATCTTAGAACATTTTAACATACACAATGATAAGTGATGAAATATTGCTTAAGGTCAACGTTTGATTTTCTGCTTTAAATGACATTTAAAATTAATACAGTACAAGGACCAACACTAATTGAAAATACTGAAGAATATGAGCAATGACTAGCACTGAGGACAGAGATAGATGGTGGAATACCCAGGGGCCTTCTCTCTGAATGTGTGGAGTAAGACTGGAGAACAACTCATTGCAAAAGCATGTGCCAAAATAGTTGGAATACACTGTAATCTAGATTAAAAATGGAAGCCAAGTGAGATTGCATTACACCCTCTATCCCCATCTTTTAAACCACATAAGTAAACGTGATCACGTGTGCTGATCCTACAGATGAGTTAAGAGTAACATGGAAAGAAAGACACCCCAAACCAGAACTACCATGACAATGTCTGACTGCCCTCCTGACTCTCAGGATGAAAGAGGGATGTGCCTATGTCCTATGCCTGATAAGACACCAATAAGACCTGAAATCCTGTGGTCAAAGAAACTTGATAGGAAAGTTTTCTCACTTTACATCAACTATGGAAATTCTAGGTGAGAGTATCTTAAACATTTAAAAAGCAATTCATAGTCAGTCTTTAAGAATGAGTGCTTTTTTTCTTACAGAACAAAGCCTCTCCCTCTCCCTCTCCTTCTCTTCTTCTCTCTCCAACTCTTCCCCCCTCTTTCCCTATGTGTTCCCTGCAGGCCTCTTTCTCTCTCCTCTCTCTTTCTGTCCTTCTCTGTCCCCCACTGTCTCTACTCCTTCTCCAGCACCCCTTCCAATAAACTCTGTTTTATTCTTGGCCTGTTATATCCCTGATTCCTCAGGGAGCACCTTGGCAGGGCCCTCTAAGGTGCTCCCACCCGCTGCATTATACCGCAACATTTTGTAAGACACAACAGCCATAAGTTAAATAAAATGGCAAAAGAAAAGTAGCAATTCTGAGAAAGGATAATTTTCATTAGATAATAATAATTCTGAATACTTTCTCGAAATATTATCACAGTTTTTTTATTCCTTAATTTTAAATATTAAAAAATGGTTAATAAAAAGCAACTGACAGATTTCAACAAGAGTTTAGCTTTTGAATATACTGAACAATAAAATAGTTAAGTTCCATTTAATTTAATCTCCAATGATAAATTGGTCATAATTGCTGGAAGAAATATTCATAATTTAGATGGTTATTTTAAAATACTGTCTAATATTATTTAAGCCTGTGATGTTTCCTATGTATATCTTTTAAAATTTATGGAAAATTATTCCTTATTCCAAATTTCTCCAATGTCTTTTTTGTTCTATTTAATAATAACTCAAAATCTTCGTTTAAGAATTTTCTATGTTAGAGGAGTTAGAAAAAGAAGTGAAGGAGTTAAAGGGGTTTGCAACCCCATAGGAAGAACAACAGTATCAACCAACCAGACCCCTCAGAGCTCCTAGGAACAAAATCACCAATCAAAGAGTACACATGAAGGGACCCATGGCTCCAGCCCCATATTTAGCAGAGGATTGCCTTATCTGGCATCAATGGGAGGGGAACCCTTGGTCCTGTGGAGACTCGATTCCCCAGCATATGGGGTGTGCTAGGGTGGTGAGGCAGGAGTGGGTGAGTGGGTGTGAGTGCACCCTCATAGAAGCAGGGGAAGGGGAATGGGATAGGGGATTGTGGAAGGAAAACCAGAAAGTGAGATAAAATTTGAAATGTAAATAAATTAAAAAAACAATTAAAGAAAAGAATTTTCTGTGTTAGATGAGCTGCTTTAGGAATTTGAAACAAAATTAATAAGAAAAATATATATAATGTATAGTAAGTATATATACAAGTATATATATACTAATATGCTTGTGTTTTGAGTGATAGTAGCTTTCAATCTTTGGTTATACACATTATGCATATAATATTAGCTAGTTTAAAAAGAAATTTCTTGTATGTATGTATTAGATAGATAGTTACATTAGATACATAGATACATAAATACATGATATTGAAACAGAAAAATATACACTTTGTACAAAACTAACAGCCATGTACAATGTGATTCAGATAGTAAGTCACAACACAGTTATGTGCACTTAAGATTTTCATTTTGAATTACAATTATTAATTAAGTCTGTCTATAGAGTTTTAAATAAGCAAAAACTGGTGTGCAGAGATGCAGACATCTTTACCAGATTTCTTCTTATGAAAGATCGTAAGAACTAAATTAAACCAAAAACTAACACGCGCACACACACACACACACACACACACACACACTCTTTTTAGAAATTATACAGGTTTCAGTGACTTGGGATGTGCTCCAAGCAAGTCTAAAATAAACAATGCCTGTGTAGTAGCTATCTTAGTTCAGATGTCTAGGAATGAAGTACAAAGGGGAATAAAAAGATCTTTGTGATATAAGTGGCTTCGGAAACCCGATGATATACATCAGAAAACTGAAAAAAAAAAACCTGAAGAAATTATATACTGATCTTTTGTTCTAACGGGGCCTTAAAATTTGTGCATCAAACTTAAACATTAGGGGCAAACAATACCTCAGAAAAAAACAAAGATGAAATTTGCCTAAATAACATAAATTCCAATGCTTCTTCCTGCATAGTTTAAGAAATGTCATAGATAAAACCAAATGTTCAGTAGGAGTATAAAGACGAGCCTATGTCGGAAATTTATTACACTTGCCATGCCCTGAAGTGTTCACAGATATGTGAACTATTCCAGGGGAGAGAATATTCCACATGGAGCACCAGTGGCAAAACAAAGGAAGAATTCTACTTCAGTTTAGCTAATGAAACAAGTTTATTTGAGGTTATTACAGGAGGCAGGTGAGGGGTAACTTAAAGGAGAATGAGCTGCTATAACACGGAAGAAACTGTCTTCCTCTCCCAGTAACTGTTAACGACCTAGAAATCCTTGCAAATGGGGCAAGGTCTTGTGAGCTCAGACCTATCATCCACAAGAAAATCTATCAGTCTTTGGGGCCATCCACAAAATATCTATCAGTCTTTGGGGTAGTGGTAGGGTCTCTGATCCACCATGACAAAGGAGCACACCCTTATGCAGGTTTTCTTTTTAAAAAAAATCCCAGCTGCTGACAATTCCAGAAGACAAAAGTCGCAGAATGTCCAGAGCATTTCATTCCACAGCATCTTTACAGTTATCCGTAGTGGTGTTACTCAGTTAATTCACCATAATGAGGTCTGGAAATATATTAATAGAAATATGTTGCTTATGAAAATCTAGCTGAATTATTTATTGTAATCAAAGGTGTGATTGTAGACAAAAAATATACACATTTTTTGTATTTTTACAATTCACTGTAATATAGTACTTAAAAAAATCAGTCTACCATTTTGAAAATCTGACAAAAGTTGTTAGATTTCCTTTATATTGGTGAATTCTTTACACATCTCCCCTTCTTTCTGTAAAGGTCTGAGTAAAGCAGAAATGAGCAATAAATTATCAAGTCAATATTTCACAATGTTGAAAAAATGAATGGCAGAGTAGGAAATGGTGAGTGGTGGAATATTAATACACAGAAATGAGTGATTTCTTCTTGGTTTCTGTTTCTTTGGGAATGCGGGGTGTGTGCTTTCCAAATCTGCTGCTGTCTTACTGCTCCATTTTCATACGTTTATTCTCTCCCTTTGGAAACATTTACATATTAATATGGTTGAATCAAAGATAAAGATATAATTTAGAAACATAATTTATGCTGTTACCTTTTAATGAAAAGAACACTCTCCATTTTACTTACTCACCGAGAGAATTTTGGTTTAATCTTATATACAATTTAAAATGCCTGCATTTTTAATGTAATTTTATATATTATTATATTATTAGTTCATATGATTTTAAATGATTTTATATTTAATATGTATTAAATAGGAAGAAGGCACATAGTTTGCTCTGGTTTACCGCTGAACTCCTCATATTTTCTCACACAACACATAATTCTTCAGTAAAAACTGTTGATCAACCCCTTCTTATACTTATGACTGGTTTTTTTAGAACATACCGGAGGATACCAATTACTTGGTGAAACTTAATACATGGAAATCTTATCCCGCAACAAACACTACATAGTCATGGTTTTGTTTTGATTTTTTGGCAAACTTATTTTTCAAAAGTGATATGCAGAATTTCTGGTTTTAGAACTTCAGCACTTTAATTACGACCATCTCCTAAGATCCTGCAAATTTTCCTAGTTCAAAACAACACCATGAATTGCCATTTGCATAATAGTAAATAAAGTCACAGAGTCATGAGCTCCACAAGAAGAAACCCCAAAGAAGCTGCAAACAAATGTTTAGGAGTTGCTCAGTGAACAGTAAAGGCTGCTGAGCTGAAAGGGCTCTTAAAACAAATTTAGCTTGGGGCTGGAGACATGGCTCAAAGCACTGGACTCCTCTTCCAGAGGAGATGGTTTGGTCCTCAGCATCACAGAGCAGGTAACAACCATCCTAACTCCAGTTCCAGGGGACTCAACATCCTCTACTGGCTTGCAAAGGCACTGTGTACACATGGTGTACAGGGACATACATGCAGGCAAAATGCTTACACACATAAAGTGATAGTAATTCTTTCAAAGAGGATTCAATGTTAGAACACAGAGATCTCTGAGGTTTGAAAGGGCAGCTGCTATGTCTAGACCAAGGTGAGTTTAAGTCAAAGTCGAATAATATCCCATCTCTTATTCGTTGACTGGTCCCTTAACTCATATTTTACACACAGGCTCACTTTTAAATTCATTCAACACAGGCAGCTGTTTTCTATCTCTTTCCATGCTCTGTTAGCATTGGTTTAGATGTTTTCATAGAATTGAGAATTTTCACTAATTTTTTTTCTATGATGCTCACTGTGTCCACATGACTAATAATTAGTTATCCTGGTTATCTTAATAGTTATGCACTGTCGATAGTTTTAAAGTCATGGGGCCAGGATACAGAGACAGTTTGTTCCATAGAAGTACAAACATGTATATGCATCTACTAATTTTATCATGCTAATTATATTATATTCAAAAGATTCAAAGTCTATATCATTTTAACTTGGTTTGAACCTGACCATCTATTAACATGCAATGTCTACAAATGTCTTACCTGTGGTTCTTGTCATGCTTCTGTAAGTATCTAAAATTTACTTTATCCTGAGTCTGTGTAGATTATAAAACTTAAGAGGCAACAATGTCATTATGAATGACAGGGAAAGAAACAGCCCCAGGCATAGATGCCTGGACCCTCTCAGTCTCCACACTAAACTTCCAGGACAGATGATGTCTCTCTGTGTTTCAGCTTCCCCATTTGTAAAATAGGAATAATAGGAATAGCAAAAATAAATATAATAATAGAATATGAAACAAAAAAATTTCCCACTATACCACAGGAACACTTGCTCAACTATGATCACAGCAGCTTCATTCATAATAGCCAGGAACTGGAAACAACCTAGATGTCCCACAACCGAAGAATAGATAAAGAAAATGTGGTACATTTACACAATGAATAACTACTCAGCTATTAAAATCAAGAGCATCATGAAACTTGCAAGCAAATGGATGGAACTGGAATATATCATCCTAGGTGAGGTAACCCAGACCCCAAAGGACATGCATGGTATGTACTCACTGATGAGTGGACATTAGCCATAAAGTACAGAATAACCATCTACAATCAACTGACGAAAAGAAGCTAGGTAACAAGAAGGACCTAAGGGATGATACTTGAATCTCACTGAGAGAGGGAAACAAAATAGACACCAGGGGTAGATGGATGGAGAGAACTGGGTGGGATGGGGGGTGAAGAAGGGAATGAGGATCAGATACAAGGAGATGGGGGAACAGGACAGGGCTGAGAGTGAGAAAGGAAATCAGTGGGGGGCATCTCTTGGACTAGCCTGAGGTCTAGAATGTAGGAGGCTCCTGGGACTCTATGGAAGTGACTCTAGCTGAGACTCCTAGCAGGTGAGGATATGGAGACTGATGTGGTCACCTCCCATAGCCAGGTAGGACTTCCAGTGGATGGAGAGAGAAATCAACCCACTCACAAAACCTTTGATCCAAAATTTGTCCTACCTACAAGATGCATAGGGGTAAAGATGGAGAAGAGATTGAGGGAAAGGCCTACCAATGACTGGTACAACTTGAGAGCCATGCCACGGAGAAAACCAGCCTCTAACACTATTAATAATACTCTGCTATGCTTGCAGACAGGAGCCTAGCATAACTGTTTTCTGAGAGGCTTCAACTAACAGTAGATGGAAACAGATTCAGAGACCCACATCCAAATATCAGGCAGAGCTTGGGGAGTCTTGTGGACGCATATGGGATAGGATTGAGCAAGCCAGAGAGGTCAATGACAACACAAAAAAAACCTAAAGAGTCAACTTACTTGGCCCGACAGAGGCTCACCAACCAAAGAGCATGGAGAGGCTGGACATAGGCCCGTACACATTCATAGTAAATATGCACCTTGGTCTTCATGTAGGATCCTTTAAAAATGGAGCAGGGGTTATTTCTAACTCTGTTGCCTGCCATTAAATCCCCTTCCCCTAGCTGGACTGCCTGGCTAGGCCTCAGTGGATGAGGATGTACTTAGTCCAAGGGCAGGGTAGTACCCAAGGGGGCTTCCTCTTCTCTGAGGAGACAGGGAAGAGTAATGGGGGAGGGATTTGTAAGGGTGGGGCGTGGAGGAGAGGAGAGAGGCAGGGCTGCAATCAAGAGTGAATTAATTAATTAATTAATTAAAATGGGTTTACTAGGTTGGTGCCATGGCACAGTGAATAAACATGCTTGCTTTTTAACCTAATGCTTTGAGTTAGATCCCCAAGACCCACAAGACAGAAAGAATTTGGTCATCTCACCTCTACAACTACACAAGCTACACTAAACTAGCGTGAGCCCACCCCAACACTCATATAAATAATAAATAAACAAACAAATAAATAAATAAGAACAAATGGATGTAATCCTTCTCGTCAATCTCTGAGAAATAAGGAAAGACATACAATTGGCACAGTTAATACTCAATGGCATTGATGTTATCTAAAATGTGTATATCTGTGACAGGTTTATTTTCAAAGTTTTTGCAATATGAAATGTTCCATGCTTTCTTCATTTTTTTTTATGTCAACAAATAATCTGTGGTACCAGTTAAATGTTAGGCTTTTGTTTTGTTTTGTTTGTTTTGTTTTTCAAGACAGGATTTCTCTTTGTAGCCCTGGCTGTCCTGGAACTCACTCTGTAGACCAAGCTGACCTTAATGCTAGGCATCCTTATAGCACTGAATATATAGCAATGAACATCGACAAAACCCTTTCTGGGAACTAACATTCCAGTAAAAGAAGACAGAAGCAAACCATCATTTGTAAAGTGGTCAACAGAGAAATATAGGGGTATAAGCAGATAGAGAAAGGGCAAAAGGCATTCCATGAGGTGAGTGTTTAAATTTAAAGCTGGTTGGTCAGAGAATGTGGATCAGTGATATTAATTAATAATATTGTACTGGCTGCTTTTGTGTGTCAACTTGACACAAGCTGGAGTTATCATAGAGAAAGGAGCCTCCCTTAAGGAAATGCCTGCATGAGATCCAGCTGTAAGGCATTTTCTCAATTAGTGATCAAGAAAGGGATGGGGGACATTGTGGGTCGTGCCATCCCTGGGCTGGTAGTCCTGGGTTCTCTAAGAAAGCAAGCTGAGCAAGCCAGTGGAAGCAAGCCAGTAAGCAGCATCTTTCCATGGCCTTTGAGTCAGCTCCTGTCTCCAAGTCCCTGCCCTGTGTGAGTTCTTGTCCTGACTTCCTTTGGTGATGAACAGCAATGTGGAAGTATAAGCTGAATAAACCCTTTCATACCTAACTTGCTTCTTAGTCATGACGTTTTGTACAGGAATACAAACTCTGACTAAGACAAATATGTATATAACGGGGAGAGCAGCTCAGGCTACAAACAAGGCTAGGAAAATGACCTGTGGCGAGACTTTGCATAGAGGGCAAGAAAAGCTGACTCAGGTTAAGTGACTGGTCACATGGCAAGAGGAAGTTTCAAACAGACTGAATCTATGCGCCACAGCCCTTTCTTTGCCTTTAGGAAGAAAGTACTGAGGAGACACTGTGAGCCTCAGAGTAGAGCAGCAGTTTGATAGACCCCAGGATTTATCAGGATTCCTCTGGTTGTAGTGGCAAGGACCAAACGGAAGGAATTAAATGTGACATCTTCATAAACTGAATTTGATTGTGCTACTTTTGGCTTCTCTTTGCCCAATATGCTTTTTGAATCTCTTGAGTTATCTTTTATTGGTATCATTCTTTCATATGCTACCTTCCAATCACAGGTCCTACTCCCTCTACACCTTCTAGCCCCTCCCTCTAACTCCACTCCACCCAATATCCACTCCTTCTCTTTTCTCTTCAGAAAAGGGCAGGTCAACCAAACATGGCATATCAAGTTACAATAACACTAGGCACATACCATCCTATTAGATAGATAGGGCAAGCACCTACAAGGTAGGGGTCCCAAAAGAAGGCAAAAGAGTAAGAGGCAGCCCCTTCCATTATTAATAGTCCCACAAGAACACCAATGGATGAACTAGAAAAAAATAATCCTGAGTGAGGTAACCCAGACCCAGAAAGACAAACAGGATATGACCCACTAAATTACCTGTAAATTAAAGGATAAACATGCTAGAATCCACAGGCACACCACTTCTTACTGATAGCACAAGGCTGAAATGTATTTCTCAAACAGGGTTTGTATTTTAACAACATCTGAACTTGGAGCAATGCTTATCTTCTTCTATGTTTTGTCCTAAAATACAAGGTATCCACCCACTCATCCAAATTAATTGCATATGTTGCTCACTAATCTGTCATCCCAAAGAGGGATTCTCTTCAGCATTTCTCCATGTCTCCAAGTTGTCTATATGTTCCTCTTGATGAATAGCCAAGGTGTATACAAAGCCATCTACACATTTTCCCAGTGAAAATTTGCTTTTCAGTCTATCTCCCTTCCCTTCTTTTTCTTCATTTATTAACTGCTCATATAATAATCCCAACCAGTTTCCCCTTTTTCTACTCCTTTTAGTCGACCCCAACTTCCCATCTCTCCCAGATTTACGCCTCCATTTCCCTTCAGAAAAGTGTAGTCTTCTCAGGGATATCAACCAAACATGACAAAACAAGTATAATAAGGCACAAACCCTCACATTCAGGCTGGACAAGGCAACCCAGTGCACAGAAAAGGGTCTCAAGAGCAGGCAAAAGAGTAAGAGACACTCTACTCCCACTGAGTCCCCCCCCCAAAAAAACCAAGCTAAACAACCACAGCATGTATGTTGAGGACCTAACACAGAATCATGCATATTCCCTGATTGTTGCTTCAATCTCTGTGAGCCCCTGTGAGTGCTGCTTAGTTGATTCTGTGGGCCGTATTCTCCTGGTGTCCATGAGCCCTCTGGTTCCTACAATCCTTCCTTTCCTCATCTTCATCAGGGTTCTCAGAGCTCTAGCTTATCTTTGGCTGTGGGTCCAGAGAAAGCCTCTCAAATGGGGATTAGGCTAGTTACCAATCACGTTTGTCTCTTCTATCTTTGTAAATAAAATTCTGTTTTTAACATATCCTAAATTCATACTCTTTCTACTTCTTCATGTCTTGTTTGGTTTTCACATTCTAGAAACTTTATTACCATTCTCACAGTTATATTTTTCTTTCCCTAATATTGGTAATCCACTTTTGAAAACATTTAGCCACCTCCTCTGTGATGGTTTGTATATGCTTTGCCCAGGGAGTGGCACTACTAGAGGATGTGGCCCTGTTGAGTAGGTGTGTCACTGTGGGTGTGGGCTTTTAGAGCCTAGCGCCTGGAAGTCAGTCTTCCACTAGCAGCCTTCAGATGAAGATGTAGAATTCTCAGCTCCTCCTGCATCGTGCCTGCCTGGATGCTGCCATGTTCTTACCTTGAGGATAATGGACTGAACCTGTGAACCTGTAAGCTAGCCCCAATTAAATGTTGTCTTTATAAGACTTCTTTGGTCATGGTGTCTGCTCACAGGAGTAAACCCTCACTAAGACATTCTGTCTTACTGAACTCCTCTTCAGCATTGGGATGTTTTGACCAATTTTCTTTATTGCTTTCTAAAATGCAAAGGCAATTTTGTCTTCTGGTCATGCCCTGGCATTACCTCTTCACATGTCCCTGACTAAAATCTTCATTAACTCATATTAAATGGTGTTACACAGGGATTCATTCTTGCTCACTTAATTTTATATCCCAATAGGCTCCATGAGAAATGTAAACTGTCTCCTTTTTAACACAACTGCTTCAAAACCAATGCATTTTAGAACATTTACACAATAAATGAATATTTGATTAATAAATAATATCCACACCTACTATGTAAACATAATATCTCCCTTGTAAAGCATGCAAAAAGAAATTAAATAAGATAAAATATAATTAAGCTTTGAATTGTGTTGGCTACTCAAACAGATTACCTTTCAGTATAAACCAATGTCTTAAAATCATTACCTCCAACCTAATCAGCATTTAAAATACAAAAGTATATTCACTTGAATTTGAAACATGGACATTTGAATGGCAGGACCCTCAGGCTCAGAATGTATGCTGTGGACGTAATTGTGCTTTCCACAAGATGGATTCTTGTTCTACATTAACAGTCCCACCTACACAATGATCCAAACCATTAATATGAGATGGATCGTAGCTTACTGAATCTATCTTTATTCATCAGTTTCTCTTAACTGTGAGTCCTGAATATCATGACTCTTCCAAATATCTATCTACTCCCACATAGCTCTACTGACAACATAGAAAAAAAATCATCTTTTCCGAGATGATTTCTAAAATCAGTTTCTTAACTGAGTGTTTTCTATGTCCTTGTTGATTCAGTAAATCCTGGATACCATTTCTAGATCCTACAGACTTTAAAACTGGCTCCCTGTCTCCTACAGTGATATGGGGGATTGAACCTATGGCCTCTCTCATATGTGCTCCACAGTCCTACACTGGTGAGATACACCCCAGTCCTTAAGCTTGCTTCCTTGCTTTCCCTAGATTTAAATCTTTTTGTCATACACTAGTTCTTGCTAACTCTTCCAACTTAATGTTACACACACACACACACACACACACACACACACACACCACATATGTGTGTATTTCAGATTCCTGAAAATCATGCCTGATATATAACTTTGTCTATCTATAGTACTCTTACTATCAGCTTATTTCCAAAATGATTTTATGTACTTTAAAATTATTTCATTGATTATATCTGATGTAATACTTTTGCATTGATGATATAAAACTTTCCTATGGAGGTAGGCTGCTCACAGACCTCCTTTCTCCGTTTCCCCAGACTCAATCCTCCAGTCTCATCCCTAGCACTCCAACAGAATATCAGCTACATTCCCCCCCATGCCCACATCTCCTGTGGATCCCAAAGACAGTCCCCTCTTAATCCCCCTTCTCCTACTTGCTGCTTTGTTTCAGATCCTAACCCCAGAAGGCACTCCCTTCTAACCCAAGGGCCATTCCTCTCAGGACAAGACAGCTGAAGTCAGGTCTACCTCTCTACTGTTTCTGAGATTCAATTTTTTCCAGTCTGATCCTCAGCTCTCTAGCAAGAAACCTGCTATGGTCTCCCTTTCCTCTTTGACCCCCATCCCAACAGATCAAAAAGACCTTCTCCTCTAACCATTCTTCTTCATCCCAGTATGGCAGCCTCTAACATAAGCAAACATTCCCTGTGAAAATGTCAGCTGAACTGACCAGGAAAACGGCTAACATACAATAAAATCCAGAGAGAAAACAAACCAAAAAATGCCAAACAAAGACAAATTCAGAAATTAGCACCTGGACCTTTAATCATCACAAAGCTACATGCTTAAACACCAATGTAAAAACACAATCAATAACACCTGGGGCAATATGTCTCTAACAGAGGCCAACTATCCTAACACAGCAGGCCCTGATTTTTCTAACATAGCTGAAGCACGAAGAAAAGACCGTAAAACAGCCTTGATAAATATGATAGAGATCCTTAAATAGTAAATTAATAACCCTCTTAAAGAATTCTAGGAAATACAAACAAACAGTAAAAGGAAATAAATAATACTGTTCAAGGCCTGAAATGGAAATTTAATGAATAAAGTAAATGCAAACTGAGGGAATTCTGCAATGAAACTTTAGGAATTCAAACAGGAATTATAAATGCAAAGGTCACCAACAGAATACTAGAGATGGAGGAGAGGATGGAGAATATTAAATGTTAAAGATGTGATAGAAGAAAAGGATACACTGTTCAAAAAAAGTGTGAAATCCAAAATCTCTCAGCACAAAACATCCATAAAATCTAGAATACTATGAAAAGGAAAAAATATTAAGAAAATAAGTATAGAAGAAGAATAAACCCAGCTCAGAGACCCAGAAAAATGTTTTAAACAAAATAATAGAAGAAAATGTTCTACCCTAAAGAAGAAGATACCTATAAATGTACAAGAAGCATAAAGAATAGCAAATAGATTGGTCCTGAAAAGAAATCCCCCCACCACATAATAATAAAAGCACTATATATACACAGAACAAAGGAAGGATATTAAAATCTGAAAGATTAAAAAGACCAAGTAATGTATTAAGGCAGACTTAGAATCACATCTGATTACTGAATGATGACTGTAAAAGACAGAGGAGCCTGGACAAATGTGTTGCAGACTCCAAAAGATCAGATGTCAGCTCAGACTACTATGTCAAACATTTTTCAATTACTAGAATGGAGAAAAAATAAGATTTTCCATAATAAAGTAAAATTCAAATAATGTCTATCTAAAAATCAATCCCTGTAGAAGGTGCTAGACTGAAAACTTAAACCTATGGAGGTTAACTACACCCATTTAAAAAAAAAAACAGGAAATAAATAATCTCACACAAGCAAAATCAAAAGAATGTAAGCACACTCATACCACCCACTGCCATCACCACCGCCACCACCACCCTCAACAACAACAGCAACCGCAACAACAAAAGTAACAAGAATCAATAAACATTGATCATTAATATCTCTCAATATCAAGAGACTAACAGAATGGATGCAAAACTTGGATCCATCCTTCTGCTGCATACAAGAAATAAACTTCAACATCAAGGATAGATATAACTTCAGTGGGGATCACTTCAATATCTAAAGAACACACTTCAAACCAAAACTAACTCAATGAGGTAGGGAAGGACATCACATACTCATTGTCTTAATTAGGGTTTCTATTGCTGTGAAGAGATGCCCTACCCATCACAATTCCTATAAACGGAGATATTTAATTGGGGCTGGCTTACAGTTCAGAGTTTTAGCCCATTATCATCATGGCAGGAAACATGACAGTACAGACAAACATAGTGCTGGAGAGGAAGCTGAGAGTTCTACATCTGGGTTCACAGGTAGCAGAAAGAGAGTGTGACACACTGGGCCTGACATGATAATCTGAAATCTCAAAGGCAATCCCCAGTGACATGGTTCCTCCAACAAAGCCACACCTACTGTAACAATACTACACCTCCAAATAGGCATACTCCCTATGGGCCTATGGATGCCAACTATAGTCATCAACCACACTCATCAAAGAAAGATTTCCACCAGATGTAAAAGAAATACTATTACAGCTTAAGTCATATATTGATACCCACACTTGGATAGTGGCATATCACAATGCTCTACTCTCACCAATGTAGACAAAAAATTAAACAGAAAAATACTGGACATAACAGATGTTATAAACAAAAAAGACCTAACATATATAAAGAACATTTCACTCAAACACTCAAGGATATACCTTATTCTCAGCATCTCATGGAACTCACTCCAAAATTGACCCTCTAATTGGTCACAAAGCAAGCCTCAAGAGATACACCCTTTCATACCACCATCCAAGTTAAAGCTGGATATCAACAATAACAGAGACAACAGAAAGCTTAAAAACTCATGGAAACAGAACAATTCTCTACTGCATGAAACAAATGAGTCAAGACAGAAACTAAGAAATTAAATGTTTTCTAGAATCCAATGAAAATGAACGCACAAGATACACAAACTTATGGGACACAATGAAAGCTGTGCTAAAAGGAACATTCATAACACTAAGTGCCTACTTTTTAAATAATGGAGAGACCTTATACTAGCAACTTAATAGCACACCTGAAAGCTCTAGAACATAAAAAAGTAACCACATCCAAGGGGAGTAATAATAAATAATAAACTAGAAATAATAAAACTGTGGCAGGAAATCAATAAAATATTAACAAAGCAAACAATACAATGAATCAAGAACACAAAGAATTGGTTCTTTGAGAAAATCAGCAAGGGAGACAATCGTTTATCCAAGCTAAAATACACAGAGAGAATATTCAAATTAACAAAATCAGAAATGAAAAGGGGAACATGACAGCAGAAATTGAGGCAATCCAGAGAATCATAAGCACATATTTTAAATAACTGCACTCTACCAAATTGGAATATCTAAAAGAAATAGATAATTTATAGAAAAGTTAAATCAAGATCAAATAAACAATATAAACAAACTTGTAACCCATAGTAAAATAGAAGCAATCATTAAAAGTCTGCCAACAACAACAAAGCCCAGGGCCAGACCATTTTAGCAAATAATTCTACCAGACTTTTAAAGGAAAGTTAACACCAATGCTCCTCAAATTATTCCACAAAATAGAAACAGAATGATAACTTTTCCAATTCATTTTATGAAGCCACAGTTAAACTCTGATAGGAAAACCACACAAAGTCTCAACAAAGAAAGAGAATTAAAGACCAATTTCACTTCTGAACATGGATGAAAAAACACTCAATAAACTACTTGCAAATTGAGTCCAGTAACACATCAAAAAGATCATCCACTAGGATCAAGTAGGCTTCATCCCAGAGATCATTCAATATAGAAAAATCAATAAATGTAATCCACCATATAACAAATTAAAAAAAACTTACATCTCATTAAATGCAAAAAAGTCCTTTGACAAACCACAACACCCCTTCATGATAAAAGTGCTAAAGAGATTGGGAATATGGGGGATATATCCCTAAACATAATAAAAGCAATTTACTGGAAGATTTTATTATATCTAACATCAGATTAAGTAGAGAGAAACTCAAAGAATTTCCACTAAAATCAGGAACAAGACAAGGTTGTTCACTCTCTCTACATTTATTTAATATAGTACTTCAAGTTTTAACTAGAACAATAACAACTAAAGGAGATCAATGGAATATAAATTGGAAAGGAAGAAGTTAAAGTATAGTTATTTGCAGATGACATGATAGTATACATAAGTGACGCTAAATATGCACCAGGGAACTAAATACTTTCAGCAAAGTGTCTGGATACAGTTTAACTATTAAAATAAAAACAAACAAACAAAAATAGTAGCCTTTCTGTACATAAGTTTCAAATGGACTGAGAAAGCAATCAAGGAAATAACACCTTAAGCAATAACATGAAAAAATATGAAATATCTTGGGGTAACAACTCTAAGTGAAAGACCTGTATGACAAAATTTCAAGTCTTTGAAGAAAGAAATTGAAAAATATATCAGAAGATAGAAAGATCTCCCATGCTCCTGCATTAGTTATAGCAATCTACAGATTCAATGCAATCACCATCAGAATTCCAACACAATTCTTTATAGATCTTGAAAGAACAATATTCAACTTCATATGGAAAACAATACTTTGGATGGCTAAAACAGTCCTGAACAATAAGAAATAGGTGGAGGTCAGTAGCAGGATATTTCTCTCCCCCCCCCCACACACATTTTCAATAAAGCTCAGTGATTGGGCAGTATGAAAGGTAGGCAGAGTGAGGAGTTGGGAGGAGAGAGGGAAAGGAAGGAGAGGAGACAGAGAGGGAGAAGCCATGAAGAACCATGGATGGGTCAAAAGCTGTCCTGGGTAGCAACGTCTATCAAAAGGTTAGATATTGGGTAACAATGCTAATTTTGTGGGAATCTTGTTAATTGAGCATTTCTAAATATGTAAATCCTTTAGATATTAAGCTTTAAGGGTCTTCTGTCTACCAGGTACCTACACGAGGATGGGGGGTATTATCAGGGGCTCAGCCAAGCATTTTGGGGGCAATGTGGTGAATTGGCAGAGCCAGCCACCACACTGTCATCTTGTGGGTGCCAGGGTCCATGTTTCTAGATAGCCAGAGTCTCAGTTCAGAGCCAGAAAATGGCAGCTGCCCGAGAACAAGCCAGACCAAGTGCCTATTTCTAAATATCACCAGTTACAGAGGACCTACAATTCTGTATTATATGTTGTAGTATGGAGCTACAGTAATAAAAAATACATGAGATAGGCATAAAAACAGACATAAATGCACACACATATGAAAACCTGTTTTTTGATAAGAAAGCCAGATATAAACACTGTTAAAAAAAAAAACCAGTCAGTCTCTTCAACTGGTGCTGGTCCAACTGGATTATCTGTATGTAGAAGATTGCAAATAGATCCATATCTATTGTCCTGCACAAAACTCAAGCACAGGTGGATCAAAGACCTCATCATAAAACCAGATAGACTGAACCTGATGGAAGAGAAAGTTGGCTTTGAACACATTGTCACAGAAGACAACTTCCTTAATAGAACACTAATAGAGCAGTCACTAAGATCACCAACTAAGATCAACAACCAGTAAATGGGACCTCAAGAAACTAAAATGTTTCTGTAAGGCAAAGCACACCATCAATCAAACAAAGAGGCATCTCATAATTGGAAAAAGGTTTTTACCACGTCCACATCTGATAGAGGACTAATATCCAAAATATATAAAGAACTCAAGAAGCTAGATATAAAAAAATTAATCCAATTAAAAAATGAGAACATACCCAAACAGAGAATTCTCAATAGAGAAATCTCAACTGGTTGAGAAATAATGAAATGTTCAACATCCTTACTCATCATCAAAATGAAAATCAAAACTGCTTTGAGATTCCATCTTTGTCCTGTCTGATCAGGTAAGATCACAGCTCCTTCCGGTGAGGATGTAGAGCAAAGGGGATTCTCATTTATTGTTGGAGGATATGCAAGCTTGCACAGCCATTTTGTAAATCAATATGGCAGTTTCTTAGACAGTTGACATTTAACTGCCTCAAGATTCAGCTATACTACTCTTAGACATATACCCAAAGGACAAGCCATACTACCATAAAGATACTTATTCAAACATGTTTGTGGTGGCTTAATTCATAATAGCCAGATACTGGAAACAACCTAAATGTCCCTCCAAAAAAAATGACATCATAAAATTAGCGGCTAAATGAATGAAACTAGAAAAAAGTCTGATGAGACAACCCAGACCCAGAAAGACAAATACAGTACACATTCACATATAAGTAGATATTAACCATTAAGCAAATGTTGGTTAACATTTATAATCCATAGACCCAGAGAGGAAACCAAAGGGGTCTAGGATTGGGGTTCAGTGATCTCACTTGGAAAGGGAAGTGGAATAGATTTAATAGACAGACTGAGGGCTGGTGAGGATGGAAGCAGGGGTATAAGATGTGAGGGAAATGAGAAAAAGGGAGAAAGCTCAGGAAGCAACAGCAGGAATTGGGGATAGTTTGTTAGTAGATAGTTTGGAAATCTAATGCGGTGGAAACTTCCTGGCATCTATGAAGGTGATTTAATAAAGACGTTTAGTAGTGGTGGATATGGCCAGGCAAGGCTCCCAGTAGTGACATTGGATTGCATGCAACTGAGTCGTTGGCCAAGGGCATCCCATGGAAATCCCAAATACTCAGGCTGGTGCTAAGACAAAGGGTTATTCTCTACAAACTGACAGTGGGGTCCTATTGCCAAGGACAATACCCAAACAACTCACTGAATGTGGATAATCCTAGCTGGTGCCTTCATGGAGCCTTCATCTCTACACTGTAGTTTCTTTGATATGGGAAGAAACTCAGAAGGTTATTGAGAGAGAAATATGGACATCGATCCAACCACAAAACCTTTGACCTAAAATCTGTCTTGCTTGGAAAATATTAGAGGGTGAATCATGACACAGAGTTTGAAAGAGTAGCCAACTGATGTCTGATCTGACTTAAGGCCTACTCTGTGAGATGAAAACTATACTCAATGCTATTTGGGTAACCAAGAACTAGAGACTAGATATCCCAAAGATCTAGAGTAAATAGTGTGTGTTTAAAAAATGAAATGAAATGAAATGAAATGAAATGAAATGAAATGAAATGAAATGAAAT
>NW_021604619.1:1244497-1246792 GCF_004785775.1 Grammomys surdaster
ATGAAATGAAATGAAATGAAATGAAATGAAATGAAATGAAATGAAATAAAATAAAATACCGAGATATTCATAGACCAGGCAGTGGAAAGTATAAATTGGAGGTCTCCTACAAATCCCTTCCAGCAGAACACAGGGAATACTGTAAAAATATTATAAAGGCCAGAGCAAATGAAAGACACCAGAATAAGGTCCTGAATCAACTAAGCAAAGCATATGTGAGCATACAGTCTGAGGTAGCAAGCACAGGGCCTACCTGGATTTACACTAGGTTCTCTGCCAATATTCTATACCTACTATCTTACTATTTTTATTGGACTTGACTGTGAGAATGAGTGTGTCTCTGACCCTTGTGCCTGCTCTTGGGACTCTTTTCCTCCTCCTGTTCGGTTGCTGTGTCCAACTTCAATATGATAGTCTTTTCTTTAACCTATTATATTTTATTTTTTTCAAGTTTGATTTTTATTACTTAGAAGCCTCTTCTTTGATAATGAGAGAAAGAAAAGGAATGGATTCATAAGGGAGGGGAGGTGGGGAAAAACTTGGAGGAGTAGAGGGAGGGAAAATTATAATCAAGATGTAGTATATAATAAAATAATCTATTTGTAATAAAAAATGTTCATATGGATAATATCCCAGTAGAAATGTATTACAAAGAAGAATTAATAAACATATTTGGTATATTTTATTTAGTATTATATTTCTAAAACTTGATTTCATTTTTCCACTTTTAATTAAAATTTATTCCCAATGTTGGTAAAGAAAACTTACGATTCCTTTATATTTGTTTCCTCTGGAGATATCAAAAAGTAAATGAAACTACACAACTGGAGGATTTTAAAACACAAGCAAAATATTGCCTATAAAAATATATACAAACTTTATTTTGACTAATTCAGGATAACATTTTTAAAACAATTTAATGAACTCTCACACTTTGACTTTGCCCTACCTATAAGTACTAAATGATAAAGGTAATATATATATATATATATATATATATATATATATATATATATATATATACTTCTAGAGCTTTCTCCTAGCAAGCTCTATTCTCAGATATGAGTATACATACTCCCTCTGGAGCACATGACCAAATGCAATATTATGCATGTACAGGACAAATGTAATAGATGAACAATTCAGGATCCATATCCAAGTCACATGAAATACAAGTATAAGCTGTTGTCTGCCCGTTCAAAATGTTTAGAGAACAGTAACCAGTAACCATCACAACAAAACAGCATCACTGTTGAAATGAAGCAATCTAACTAACCACATTCAAATGCGTCAGGGTCAGAAACTTTGCTAGAGTAATTAAACTATGTTTTGATATGAATGAAAATAAATCTAGCATGCTGAAAGCACTGGCATGCACCTAAAGTGTGTAGTGAGAAAAATACTGATTCAGAAGTGGAAGAGATTACACTTCCTAGTTTTTCTTAAATAGAATGTTCAGGCAATATTGATATAATTTACTTTTAAGTATTTTCTATGGAGAATTGCAAAAGAAACAATTACAAATAGCAATGGTACGTTGCTCTCTTATAAAAATTCAAAATAAGTAAAAAAGAATAATAAAGATAGGAGTGGAAATTGACAATTAATTATAAATCAATACAGCTAAGAGAAAAATCAGTAAAGTGAGAATTATCTCATATCCAAGCGTATATGGCCAGTACAAACGCTATGATATTTTTTAAATAAAAACAGGATACAAAGTTGGGTCAGTAGGAAAGTGGGGATGGATCTGGGAGGAGTCAGGGAAAGTGGCAAATATAATCAAAATACATTGTACAAAATCTCAATGTACCTATAAAATAAAGGAGGAGATAACTGAAGCTTAATTTTAAAAGGAGTAAATACTTGGAAAAAAGCATTCAGGTATTTCTGTCTTGTATATAAAAATTCTAAATAATTTACAAAACACTACTGCAACTAATAAATGATTTTATTTATAAGCAAGATTCCAACTCAATATAAAAATATCAATTTTTATATTTCTTCACTAACATATTTGAAGGATTAATCTGACATACAATTTATGAAAACCTTAGAAATGCTAATAGTTATAGGAACTCAAAATAATTATAAAATAATGCTAAGAAAAGTAAATAAATATTGGAATGGAGTCACCATGTCATTTTAAAACCCCAATTCTAATGCATACTCTGACTGCATGGAGGAACTGGCCTAGCAGTTAGTTTAAAAGCTCTTTTAGAGAACAAAGTCTAATAAAAATAAAATTAATTTCCTCTCTCTCTCTCTCTTTCTCTCTCTCTCTCTCTCTCTCTC
>NW_021604619.1:1246892-1263511 GCF_004785775.1 Grammomys surdaster
GAATAGTGAAACAGTGGCCAACTACAAACAGGACCCCTATAAAACAACCCCTTCTGGAATGTAGAAATTGGGTTTTTCAAACTTGAACACTTGAATACAATTTATAGATATATAAATTGTATAAGCTGCACAGATTGTGGTATTTTTACACCTCAGGGACATAAATATAAACATCAAAGTAAAGACAAACGTACCATCATGAACATTTGCATACCTAAGTATTGTTAAGATGTTAGGTCTACTCAATTGAAGAAAAATTATGGCTGATACTTGAAACCTAGGCACCTTCCTGGGACTAGTGACATCATGTATCTTAGAGGAGAACCTGCTACTACCACTTTATTGACCAACATAATTTCTACATGCATCCTAAATACTTATCTTTTATACACAGACAAGTGTCGCTATCACCCCTCATGAAAGAATCTTACCATCTCACCAGACAGAGATCATAACAGAAATTCGCAAGGACTAAGAACAACTAGCCATGGGGTGCCCAACCCCAGCCAATACATACACAACTTGACTCCTAATGTTTAGGGTGCATAATAGAAAATGGGGCATGAAGATCGTCAGAGCCAGTGCAAGAGGAGGTCTCATGTGAGATTATGTCTATGATAAATGGCAATACCAGTAGACATGCTAACACGGAGGAAATCTCACAGGATCTGGTCCTTAGATAAAGGACTACAGATAGCTAATGATTTTGGAAGAGGCAGAATCCATCTTCCAGTGATGAAATCCATAATTGGTTATCCAATACCAAAAGGTTAGCCCTGAAATCATGTACATATAAGCAACACTAAGTGGACTCAGAAAGCTGTAGCTTTATATTTTACAAACACGTATCAACATCCAAATACTCCCGAGCATGCTTGTGTGAGGGCACGCACTCATGCCTGCATGTATGTGTATGTATGTGTGGGGAGTGTGTGTGGGTATTCATGTGTGTGTGTGTAACTATGTAACAGTAACAGTCATAGAAAGCAAGGCCATGGATATGTGAGAGAAAGGGAGGTTGGAGGGGAGGATACAGAAGTTTAAAGGAAGAAAGGTAAAGGAGGAAATGATGTGATTATATTTTACTAAGTTAAAAAAAAGCAGCAGTAATAGGGTTCCAGAGGCCAGAAAAAAATGTATTTATCCTCTTGTTTGTAGTCCTTGATAGTTATATCAATAATATCACCCTGTGGCTACATTGTGTGATTGTCTTCGTTACCTTATGTTCCTCTTGCTTATGTAAAATCATTTCTCCATTTTTATTCCTCTAGACCTAGATGTGACCCCACCTTCTTAGCAGTTAAACCCTGACTGGACTACAGGAATCTGCACCTACCCTCACTGCTATTGTTTCTGATGAGAGGCAGAAGTGTAAGAGCATCATATTGTGAACAATTTTTATGAAGAAAATAAAATACATTATATAGAAATCACAATGCATGAAGAGGCAGACAATGACAAAAACATATAAAGAGAGATGGAGAGGATAGAAAGGGAGAGAGAGGAGGAAAGAGAAAGAAGAAAGAAGAGAGGGAAGGAAGGAGTAAGGGAGGGAGAGATGGGAGAGCATGCATCAGTTTGCCTTAGGAGATCTTGGAGTTACCTCTATCACACATTTCAATATGCAGTCCCGTAGATCAGTAAGTTAGCAACAAGTCAGAAAGTTTTACTAGAGAGAAATTCTAGAACCAGAAATTTATTGAACTCAAATGACTAAGAATCCAGAAAACTGGCATACTTTCAAATTATACAAAGTTGAAGAGAGGCTAAGTGAACTCAATTTTGGATAAAATAGGGAAAGAAAAAGTCACAAAGTGCAGAATAAAGATAATCTTATGAAACAGATAGCAAATGATTAAAAAGTTTAAGGAGTGTTACTGGAATCCTTGAAAGACACTACAGACTATGAAGCAGAGCAGTATCCAAGGGTATAAGCTTTCAGAATCATATTCTAGGAAAGGAATATATTGTGTCAGATAAGCTCATATGCTCAAGTCATAACCTCCAATAGGATGGTATTTGGAGCTGGGGCTTGTAGAGGGGACATGGGTTTAGATGAAGCCATGGGGGTGAAGCACCCACAATGTAATTAACTCTCTCAGTGTGAATATAATCTCTCAGTGTGTCTACTTACTCTCTTTCATTCATTTTCCTCATTTTCTGTCTCTGTCTCCCTCTTCCTCTCCCTTCCCCCTTCCCAGCTCAAAAACAGAACGTCAGCTTTCTTCCAACACTAAATTGGCTCTCACACTGACTTTGGAGGATTAACCCCCAGTACTGTCAGAAATTACTATTTTGTATCAAAGTCATCTAGTCTAGTCTACAATGTTTGGTTACTACAGCCTACACTAAGACACCAATCAAAACAACTCTGCCACCAATCCAAGTATTGTTGAAAACTGTGAAATCCCAAACCTAAACAAATTAGACAAAAAATACCTCGGTAAATCCCAACCTAACTATACAACTAAGGACAAACTTAAAATGCCCAGAGCCAAAGGATGAGATCCTTTCCAAAGAGTTATAAGAATGAGGGCAAGCAATGACTTAACAAGAGCCAGCTGAGAAGACAGTTGAGTTAGTCGTTGGTGATAAAGAAAAATAAATGAAATGAAATTCCATGGAAGTAAAAAAATACCCCTTAGAAATGAAGTTATATTTCATCAACCAAGGAATGAATGACATAATCAGAATGGTAGAGAAGGAAATATTAATGGCCATATTTAGAAGAAAGAAGACCAAATAGATACAGACATAAAAGAAACTACAGTAAGAATCGGTAAGTCTAAATGAATATTAATGGTAAGTGAAAATAAAGTATTTATCATAAAGAATAAATCATAGTACAATAAAAGGTTAGAGAATATAAATTAATGTGGCATAGTGTTCTTATATCTTCCAGGAAGTAATAAATATATTCATACATTAAATATTAATCATATAAGAATTGATGAATAACAAAAGAATAACAAAATAATGTATTATTGACGTACTAATGGCGACATAGGGGGATGGATATAATTATTTTAAAAGAAAGTAATAAAAAGAAATGCCAAAAATATAAAGTACAATAGTAAATTCAAACACAGACAGTGCCACTTCCACTAGATGAAAGCAAGTGAAATGTCCAAGTTTTGAAAAGTCACATTGGAGTTTTAAAAATTTATTTGTAACTGATACAGAACAAAAACACAAGGTGTGCATATTTATAGGCTATCATATTTCTATTTTCTTAAATGCATATATTATATAAATTTAAAGCTTGATAAAGCATATCCGTTCTTTCATTTAAAATTTCTTTATGGTGAAACAAAATTGCTGCCTTCCAACGTTTTGAATACACAGTAACTGTCCTCTATACTTACATTCCTGTAGAAGAGCACACCAGGACTGGCATTTACCTTACTGCAAACTGATACCTATCAATCAATGCTTCTCTAGCCTTCTCCCTGGATCCATGAAGCCTCCTTGTTACCTCATTCTCAACGAAATGGGAATTTTAAGATTCCATGCATTAGTAAGATATATATTTGAGAAGGACAAATATATTTATCCTTCTGTGTCTGGCTTATATCACATAACTTAATGGCTTCTAGCTCTGACCAAGTTGTTAGAAATAACAGAACGTCATTGTTTTATAGATGAAAAACATTTCTCATAAAACAAATTACTTTCAGCAGTTCATCTAGGATGGATACTATGGTCCTTCTCATTAGTTTATTATTGACAATGATGTTGTGGTGACCATGCAGATAGCTTCAACATGGCCATGCAGATATCTTCAACAAGGCAAGTTTATTTCCTTTGGATATATTATGAGTACCAGGACTGCTGGATAGTGTTCTTTACATTGGTTATAGGAATTTAGAGTTAGGGTTAGGGTTAGGGTTAGGGTTAGGGTTAGGGTTAGGGTTAGGGTTAGGGTTAGGCAGCACATTCTAATACCTACAGCTTCTGATTAAAACAGAAAACTATTTTGACTAGTGTGAGATAATATCTCATACAGTTTTGTCCCTTTTCCATAAAATTGTTTGTCATTGATAGTTCTTCACTTCAGCTTAAGTCTATGGATGTAGTAATTATTTTTTTTTCATTATTATGACAAAATACTCAATGCAAGCAACTCAAGGAAGGAAAGTTCTTCATGATAAAGTCCTCACTCAGGCTTGAGGCTGTTGATCATCAGATACCCAAAGCAAGAAAGCAGACAGTGATGAATGTTGATTCTTAGTTAGCTTTCTACTTTTTATACATTCTGGGACTCCACCATCATTTCGGACTGGTGTGTCCATATTAATAAAGCCAACTGAGAAACCTCCTCACAGACAAACCCTAAAGATTTTGTCATACTGATTCTAAGTCTCTTAAAGTTAACAATCAATATTAACTTTTATAATTCACAAACTTTTAAGTCTAGCTACATGAGACTTTTCTTTTCCTGATTTTCTGATGATTTTGGAATCCCTTGAATATTATAACTTTTATCTCTATGAATATCATCCCATCCCATTCTATGGTTTGTTTCTTCATTCTTTTGATTGAAAGAATATACTTTAGTCTGATATAATCCCATTTGTCTATTTTTGCTTCTATAGTCTGTACTTTAATATGCAAAGCATCATTTTCTATATCAATGTAAAGAAAATTCCCAAAATTCCCACTCTTTTCTTGTACGGTTTGTGATTCTTATGGTTTATTCTTTTATTATTTAGAGCCCATTCTTGTATGTGATGTAGGGCTCCAGTTTTATTTTCCCATTGTGGATAATCATGTCTTCCTAACAGTACTTACTGAAAATAATGTCCTCATCACACATGCTTGGCTGTAAAATTCATAGACTTATGTTTGATCCTCATTATTATCCTGCATTAGTTACCTTTAGTCTTCGTGTGGTTTTGGCTCAGCATTTCAGAATTTCGCTTCACAGCGATCTGACTCCACAGCCTTTGAGCCTGACTAGAGGCTGAAATATTATGAAGGAGGGCTAAGGTGTAGAAAATTGTTGATGGTATAGTAGGATAGAAGAAAACCAAGAAACTGAGAAATGAAGGGACCATAGTCATATATTGGTTTTAATACACACCCATAGTGAGGAAATTAGAGCCTCCAAGGTCTAATCACACCTGAATATTGAGGGCTAGAGTCTCTAGAGAACTTGAGACTGACACAGAACTTCTTTAACTCATCAGCAGCGGTCACAAGCCAGCTTCCTGTAGAGGATGACGTAAGTTTCCTTCTCTAGTCTCATGGATGTTCCTCGATATTTATACTCTATCTCTTCAACACTTCATATGAGAAGGAGTCCATGTTTATCTTTATCTTCATCTCTTGCTCACTGATCCCCATTTCTGATGTCATATCCACTCTCAGTAAATCCATAAATTGGGTTTGTTTCACCTCGTGTATATGACATCATCATGCCATAACTGACATTGAAGACTTGTCTTCTTTTTGGCTTTGAAATTTCACAATCAATACTTTCATGCATGGACAGCTTTCAGTTGGCATAGGTAAATTCTGCTTCTTCAAAGGAACCAAACTTCACTACCAAGAAAAAAGGGCAGAGGCAAGGGAGGGGGGACAATCCTATGTGTGTGTGTGTGTGTGTGTGTGTGTGTGAGAGAGAGAGAGAGAGAGAGAGAGAGAGAGAGAGAGAGAGAGAGAGAGAAGATGCAAAATAATCACTAGCATATTCAAGCTCATAATTAATTCTCTGCCTTCTTTAGGTGAGTGTTATGGTCTGAACAGTGATTCTTCACTATCCTTTATGCCTAGACAGAATTCATACAAATTCTCCATTTTTATGTGTTGTGAAGAATTTAAAACATCCCCAAATATTCTATAGTATTAAAATTTGATCTAAAAATAAACACATAAATATTGATATATTTTATATTCATCAGATTTTCCAAGTAGCATATTTAAAAAGGTGCAAGGGAATATTATGGTGTTCTATCCATATTCCTCTGTAACCTTCTATCAAAATGATTGCCACATAAAATTCACAACAAATTTAGTATGCATTTGGTGTTTTCTATCTACCAAAACATTTCCAGTTCATTCTAAAATAGTTTCATTTGACGTGACCATATAAAGCTAGGAATTTTTCTGACCACAAGTATACTGAAAGTAGTTTTATATGATTCATTATCTAATATTATACTATAGATTTTTATTTAGTTGTACAAAGTTCTGTGACAATTTCTTAAATTATTTATGCATGATTTTTGAGATGACAAGTATTAGAAAGTGGCATTGTAAGCATTTAATTCATTTATTATCCCATTTTAAAATACATCCACTTGTACAGAGAACTAATATGCAAAGTATATAAAGAACTCAAGAACATAGATATAAAAATATTTCAGTTAAAAATGGGGTGCAGATTTAAACAAGAAATTCTCAATAGAGGAAACTCAAGTGGCTGAGAAACACTTAAATGTTCAACATCTTTAGTTATCAGAGAACTGCAAATCAAAACTTCTATGGGATTCTATCTTACACCTATCAAAATGGCTAAGATCAATAACAAAAGTGAAAGCTCATGTTGGTGGTGTATAGAGAAGAGAAACACTCCTACATTGATGGTGGGGATACAAACTTGTAAATCCACTGTGGAAATCGGTGTTGCTGTTCCTCAGGAATCTGGGACTTGATCTACCTCAAAACCCAGCTATAGCACCCTCGAGCATATACTCAAAGGATGCTTCATCCTACCGCAAGGACACTTGCTCAACCATGTTCATTGCTGCTTTATTTATAATAGTTAGGAACTGAAAACAACCAAGATCCCTTTGATGGAAGAATAGCTAAAGAAAACGTAGTGCATTTACTCAATGGAGTATTACTCAGTGGTTGAAAATAATGACATCATAAAATTTGAAGTCAAATGGATGGAAAAAATCACCCCAAGTGAGGTAACCCAGACCCAGAAATATAACCATGGTAAGTATTTGCCTGTATACAGATATTAATCATTAAATAAATGATAATTATACCATGATCTGTAGTCCCAGAGAGATTAGATATAAAGAAATATACTAGAGGAGACACATGGCACCTCCTAAGAGGATAAATAGAATATATTTTATGTGGACGGGGGACACGAACGGGGGGGTCACCTGGTAAGGAGGAGAGGAGATGATGTTGAAGGGGAGAATGCAGCGAAATCCAGCTAGAATTGAGGGTCATTTGAAGGGTGATATGGAAACGTAATATAGTAGAGACTTTCTAAAATATATGAAGGCAAACTTAAGGAATTCTCCAAATAATGGGGGAGTCGGGACAACAATTGGCCAAATCTTATCACCAAGTGATGTCCAATACTGGGACATGTTACATTTAATTTCCCAGACAACCCAGTTTGGAGATGAATCTTAGAATTCAAAATCCCCAAACAACCCAGGCTGCTGACAAGACAATAGATTTCTCACTACAAATGGACAGGAAGAGCCCATTGCTGAAGCCAATGCCCACACAACTCATCGAACATGATGTTGTCAATCTGATGCTCCTATAGAACATTTACCTATATCTTCTAAGTGTCTTGGGTATGGGAAAGTATTCTGTACACTACCAAAAGAGAACAATAAACACCAACCTAGCCACAAACCCTTTGATTTACAATCTGTCCTGCCTGTAAAATATGCTAGGGTAATCAATTCCCAAATTCCTGAGGAACAGCCCACTAGCACAAAAACTTGGACGAATAGCCAACTGATGTAGGATTTGACTTAAGGTGCACTTCATGAGGTGAACTCCATACCCAACATGACTTGGGTGACTAAGAACCATAGACCAGATAGCCCAATCATCTAAGGCAAAATCAAATCCTACTTGTTAAAACAAAAAAAAATTATGACTTCTAATGATATTCTGCTATATTTAAATATCAGTGTCACTGGGCAGTGGTGGCGCATGCCTTTAATTCCAGCACTTGGGAGGCAAAGGCAGGCGGATTTCTGAGTTCGAGGCCAGCCTGGTCTACAGAGTGAGTTCCAGGACAGCCAGGGCTATACAGAGAAACCCTGTCTCAAAAAGCCTAAATAAATAAATAAATAAATAAATAAATAAATAAATAAATATAAGTGCCCCTTTCAGCTGTCCCCAGAGAAGCTTCCTTCTGCAGCAGACAGGTACAAATACAGAGACCCACAGTGAAAAACTTATTCAAAGAGAGATCTTGGAACAAATATCTCTAAATGGGATGTTTCCATTAGATACTTCCTCTAACAGCTCAGGGTACCCCACCAAAGAGGAAATTAAAAAATGTTATGAGCCAGAGGGAGTAGAGGACATAAGTATAACCATGCCCTCTAAGTCAACTGAGCAAAGCTCATAAAGACTGAAGCAGCAATCATAGGGCTTACCCAGGTGTGCACCAGGTCCTCTAAGTATGTATTTAAGCTTTCACTTAGTGTTTTTATAGGATTCCTGACTATGTGGCTGAGTGGGTCTCTGATTCTAGTGTCTTTTCTTTGGGGCTCTTTTCCTTCCTTTGGTTTGCTTTATTCAATGTCGATGTGATGAGTTTTGTTTTATTTATTATATTTTATTATGCTAAAATAATAAATCCTTCCCTTTGTTCTTTCCAGTTATTGCCAATTTCCTTCTACTCTCAAATGGATAACATTTTATGTGATTAATTTATATGTATGTATATACATACATATACATACATGTACACATACATAAATACAACTTGTTCAGTCTATTTTTGTTGTTTTGGTGTATGTGATTTCAAGTCTGACAACTATGTATTAAGCAAAAAATGGTTCATCCCTGTGAGAAGTTAATTTATGAGAATAATATGTTGTTGTGTATCCTGCAAATGTAAATACTACTAAGGTTTTTAAATATAATTCTTCTAAATGTCAAGCTGTGAGAAAGTAAAACATACTGGGTATATACAAATCCATCTGTATTCTGGTTCAGGATAACGCTTAAAGAAAAAAAATCAATGAATCTAACTCCCTTATTAAATTCTACGGTAAATTGATTTGGCGTAATCATAAACTTACCAAGGTCTTCTCCCAACTTTTTATGAGTCACAGAATAGAGAAGATTATATGTCTTGCCTCTTAGCTTAAAGTTCTAGCAATAGAATACCGGAATTTCCACAAATGAGCTGATGATATCAAACACACAAAACATACACAAACCAGAATACATGCATATTGTAAAGAAATGTGCATAAAAGATCGAAAAGTAAGTAACTGGTGATACAGCTCAAAGTACAGCCAAAGTTTCCTTAAAGATTTTAGAAAAACAGATGTTTTCTTTGGAGGGACCATATTTGTCCTTTCTTAGGGACTCAGACAAGCTATACAAATTCTCTGTGGTCCAGTTTCCTTGTAAGTTAAATTAATTAATATTACTGAAGGTATAGGAATGATGTTTGGTATTCAGAAAAACATTATACAGATGGAGGTTAAGGAAATGATATATGATGTTTGAAAATGGATTCTTCTCATCCAATTCATGCTAACTTTCCTTAATTAAAAGCTCTTGTTTTATAGGAATTAGCATATTATTATACCATTCTAAGGGAAGGAAGAGGATGTAAAAAAGAAGATAGGGAAGTTAAGAGATGAATAAAGAGGAGTGGAGGGAAGAGGAGGAAGGAACTAAAGATAGTACTCCATGACAAGCTTTAATAAGAATTAACTGGCGCTAAGATATGTACTTGGAATCAATACTATTTTTCAAGGTTACAGATAAATTTCTGCCCAGCAATCTGAGCAGTTTGTAATGAAAAAGATCACAGAAAACTTCCCAAGACACACAAAGTCTCACCTCTATGCTGATCTCTCTAGACTTCTAACCTCATTCAGCTGATTGCTTTTCTCATTAAAACAGTACGTGTAGCTTTCCAGATTTAGTTATTAGCTGCTTTCAAAAATCACAGACAAATTATTTCAGAAATGTTTATGACTGACATCAAGGTTAATCTAGGCCTACTATAACTCTAATTCTGTCCATAATTATTAACTTCATAAACATTTAAAAATCAGAAAATGTAGTCTAATGGCTGCAATCTACTATGACCCTTCATGTTAGAGTAAATGTCCTGAACAAGGATGGAGTATGAATGGTTGTGTGAGCAATAGAGGGATGGGGAGGAGGAAGACAAGGAAAGTCCTAGATTCAAATGCTATTACCAGAAATTAAACTAACCTAAATTAAACTAACTTTGCAAAGGTCATGCTTGGGGATACGAGAAATGCAAATAACATCAAGCAAAGCAAAGCAAAGCAACAGATAATACCTCTAAAAATAACTTTCTTAAAGTCCATCCTGAAAATTTGAGTTGGGACATCAGATCACCCTTCAACTTAGCATTGTTATGTTAGGCTCAAATATTTCTGCACAATAAAATATGTAACTGGTGAACATGACTCACTGGGTAAAAAACTTGCTGGGCAAGCATGGAGAACTATGTTCTAATCACTCGAAGCCATGGATAAGTCACAGTTAAAAGCATGCATCTGTACTTAATTATGGGGACACAGAGACAGAAGGATCCAAGGAGCTCACTGGACAGCTAGTCTAGCAAAATTGATGAGTTCTGGGTTCATAGAGATATCCCATCTCAAATTAGATAGATAGAGAGAGAGAGAGAGAGAGAGAGAGAGAGAGAGAGAGAGAGAGATAGATAGATAGATAGATAGAGGAGAGTGAGAGAAAAAGAGATCCTGAGATCACCTATTGGTCTTCACATGTTTCCCTATGAGCAAATGCATCCACATGCACACAGGTATATATCATACCTATAGAACTTAAGTAAAATAAAACAGAAATACGCTTATAATGCATGAGGGCAGGCAGCTCAGATACTTTTCCTAAGTTTACTGATAAACATAATTTTTTCATGTCCCATATTTCAGTGTTTTTGTGTCTTTCCATCTATGAGACCAGCAGCACATTGTAAAGAATCACCATCTAAAACTTTTGAGATACACAAGAAACTATTAAGTAGACTTCACTATCCCTGCTTTATTTTTATGACAAAATAGGTATTGGATAATTTTACAAAAGTTACAAACATCAATGAATTGATGATTCTGACTTATGAATCAAAGTTATGAGCCTTAAACATAAAAAGATACCGATTTAAGGTTAAAGAATCTTAACTTACAATGGCATAGTAAACAGTTACTGGAGTGTTTGTTCATGTTGGTGTATTTTATATAGGTCTGGATAATGGTTTCTGCCAGAGTGATACCATCTTCACATCAGAGGCTATGAAGGAAGACACTTGGAAACCATTCATTAGTCCCCAGAAAAGTCTATTCCATGGCTGACTATCATATCTGATCTCTCTTTATTTTTCTGTATCCTTATGGTCCTCATTTCCGGGATCCACATGCTGTCCCTTACTGCTAAAACATCATGTATTGCTCAAAGCTTGCAATCAAGAAATGTATTTTATTCAATAATGTGCAAATTGTTGTTGAAGTGTCATGATTCTTGGAGAAAATGATATGGAAGTTTGACCATGTAGAAATATTCACTTTATTTGGATATCTTTCATATGTCCACTGACAGTTGACAGCCAGTGTTGCTGAAGCTGGAGACTGACCTTCTTAGATAGCCCTGGCTATCAGTGGGCTCAGTACAAAGGCAGGAAAAGCATTTACTCCAGGAGCCTTTACTCTAAGGCTTTCCCCTCTCTTCTTACAGAGTGTAACCCGTGGCTACAGAAGTCTCAGTTGTGTCACAGCCTTTGGGCCCTATCCTACCTTCAAAACAATGTGCTACACTCTGAATCCACAACTCTTCAAATAAACAAGCATATGGCTAAGACTTTTTGTTTATTTGCTTACTTGGTTGTTTTTTGAGACATGATCTCACTATGCAGTCCTGGCTGTCCTGGAACTCGCTAAGTAGACCAGGCTGGCTTTGATCTTACTTGCCTCTGCTTCCTCAGTGTTGAGACTAGAGGTACATGTGCCACCACACCTGGAAATGCTTAGACTTTTAAGCAAACTATTTTCTATTGGAATCCCTATATGGGCCCACAAAGTAATTAATATTGACCTTCTTTTCCCTGAAATCATGCACTTGAACATTTCCTTTTTTGTTTGGCCTACTATCAAAATAGAAACAGGACCAGCTTCATGCTTGTTTGTTTCTAAGCTGTAATGTCCTTAGCTGTACATTAAAATAATTTATATTTTGTTCTGCCCACAGTCTTGAAATAAACATCATATTCAAGAGAATTCCATCGCTAATGTATGATAGAAGTAAATGGAACCATTTATCAAAACAGAAAAATATATTACAGATCCTCTAGTCCTTGTTAACATTGTATTCAGGAAATAACTTTAATTACATACTAGCAATATTACAATAAGCATAATCACCAACAACCTACCAGAAATAGCTTGTTTCATAAACTATAGCAAAATGCTTCAAAGCTATTTACACTCTTTCTCCTGTTTGTAATGAATTACTGGCCTGGTTTTCTCCGTGGTCTTCTGTGATGTAGGTAAAATTTTGCTTCCCTCCCAGTATCCACATGCATTCTTGCTAGTGGCAATGTTTATGGGAAAAAATGCCATCTATTTTCAAGGCTTTGTACAATTTTTGTAAAGCATTCCCCTGCTGAGTATTTCACACCTGCTAACATAATCCTCTCTTTATAGTGTGCTCTTTAGTTACCTTGGAAATGATATCACCACATAGCAGAAACACCTGTCAATGCAAAATGATGCCTACTTAATTTTAAGCTGGAGTTAACCTCGTTTCCGTATACATAATGGAAAACGTTATTTGACAGAGATTTCACACCGAGAGAAACCTGCAACCAGTCATGAAAAACCTATTTTCCCTTCTTATTATATATGATCTGCAGGAATGAACAGATAGATTTCAGAAACAATGTGTAAGCCATTACCTGTTTTTCACCCAAAGAATGAAAAGAGGCCACAGGATAGGCTAGAAATTTACTGTCTAGCCTGTTGAAATATATTCTGTTGATTTTTAATACTCCATGCTTTCCATCAGAAAAAAAAATATTTTAAAATGGTGACAAAGTAGCTCATAGTTTGCTCCAAGAAATGAGTAATGTATTTCCATTTACAACGGTATGCTGAGGGAAAATGTACCATAGAGCATCATAGCTGACTTAGTGCTTGGGAAAATGCAGTTTCCCTTTCTTGGTTTCTATTTCCTTCTCAGTAAGGTGAAGACAAAAATAATTAAGTTGATCTTTTAGTTGAAATAACTTACATTTTCTGTCTTATATAGTGCTTGATAACAAAAGAAAGACAATAAATAATTTTCCACTCCATTTATAATGCTTAAAATAGATAACTTGATATAATACATTTTTAGGAATTAAATATCTCCAGGGAACTAAAGCAATTGCAGAGTGGTAAGTGGGATCTCTTTATGTAGAGAAAGCTATTCTGGAACTCACTATGTGGCTCAGGTTGTGTTTGAATTCACAATCCCCCTTCTTCGGCCATTTGAGTGCTGACTTAAATGTATTCACACTGTGACAGGGTTTAGAACATTACATTTACTAGTTATTTCCAAAAAAAAGACATACATTATTGGTGAAAAGATTGCAGTTTATAAGTATTTTCATTAATAAAATGTTAGAACATACAGGATATTAATAAGCTGCTCTTACAGCCCTCATGGTGACACACTTGATGAACAGCTCAGCTGAGGTGAGAATAGACCACTTTCATTCAACCTAATAACCATTCATTTTTGTCACAAATTTTTGTGTTAAATAGTGCTCTAAGGATATCAAGTTCTGAGGGGAAGGTAGCCTTATTTTCAAATACCCCAAACTGGTCAATGTGCAAAGAATATATAAGACTGTGGAGTGCTGAGTCCTACATGAGACATTCACGTTCCATTCACCCTAAAGGCTCTAAGATCTTTACAGAAGAAGGGACAGAAAGATTGAAAAAGCTGGAAGTTATCTACAACATCAAGGAAACTGTTTTCAAGATACACAAAGCAGATGAACTTATGAACTCACACTGACTGTGACACCATGTACAAGACCTGCATAGGAACCTGGCAGACAAAATGTCCCAGTATAGAGGCAATTAAGTGACATGGAACCCTCAACCAGCTGAGGAGCTATTGGCATTTAATAGACACTGGGAGAGAAAGAGTTAGGTTTTTTGATGATGTAAAACCTGACAGGTTGGCCATACACATCAAGCAGAACCCAATCCCAAGACTAAATAGACAACACAACTTGACTTGGTAAGGAAAAAAGAAATCCATAAGTTGAATGGGAAGGGATGGAAGGACTTAGAGGGTGAATACCTTCAAAGTACATTGAATGAGATTCTCAGAATCATCAACATGGCTGCCTAAACAAAACCTGGATGAAAACCACAGTGGATGAGCTAATGTGGAAAGGGGAAAGTTTTCAGGCCTTGACCCAGATGAAGACCGTTGATCTATGGTCAGCTGGGGAATGTTGAGAGTTGGACAAATGGAAGAACTTCCCAATAAGGAAAAACGTATAGTTAAAAATAACTGCAGGGTCAAAAATGGAGAAGAGCCTGAGGGAAAGGAGATCCAGTGACAGGCCCAAAGTGGGATCCAGCTCAAGGGGAGGCCCCAAGGCCTGACACTATTACTGATACTATGGTGTGCTTACAAACAGGAGCCTAGCATGACTGCCTTCTGAAAGAACCAACAAGCAGCTTAAAGACTCTGATGCAGATGCTTACACCCATCCAATGGACAGAAGCTGGTGACCCCTGTGGTTGAATTAGTAAAAGCTGGAAGTAGTTGAGGAGGAGGGCGACCCTATAGAAAGACCAGCAGTCTCAACTAACCTGGACCCCTGAGATCTCTCAGACACTGAGCCACCAACCAGACAGCATACACCAGCTGATATAAGGCCCCCACCACATACACAGCAGAGGACTGCCAGGTCTTGACTCAGTGACAGAGGATGCACCTAACTCTCAAGAGACTTGAGGCCCCAGGGAGTGGGGAGGTCTGGTAGAGTGAGGCAGTGGTGGGGATAGGGGGTGGGGATATTCTCTTGGAGACAGGGAGAGGAGGTATGGGATGTGGAATAGTCAGATGGTGGACCAGGAGGGAGATAAAGATTGAACTGTAAAAAAAAGATTAAAGAATTAGAAAATTAAAAATAAAAATATCTATCTTCACCTCATAGTGCTGTGCCTAATTTACTGAAGACAATAGCAGATGATAAGCTCTGCTGGTCAATTTACTTAAATACACAAACATCTTGAGTACTTAAGCTTTGTGTGTTTGTGCGAGTGTGGGGGAGGGGGATGAGATTCAAGGTTTCAGTGGAATAGAACCTCTTTAGAGTTACTTTCTATTAAAACAAGTCAATAGCCAGTGTTCATAGCTAGTATACAGTTCCACTGTGCAAGCGAAAATTATAATTCTTCTATCATCCTTGCTATATATTGTTAAACTATGTCATTTTACAAAGTACCTTTATGCCCAAATCCATAACAGGGTATCAGTTGTATCAGCTGACTCTTAGAGATCAGCTTCCAATAAATAGCTTGCTAAATTCCCTGTCAATCTTAACTTTTACTGTCCATCTTAAAACCATGACTCCCAAATATAGATAAATGATGGCTCAGAAACTGGAAATAAAACTAAGGAAGGGGAGACAACATGATTATTCTGTGTAGTGACTCTTCCATCCTTCAACATTTGGTCCCAACCTTACTTCTCAGCCTTTGAAAGAATGCCACATTCAAAGAAAAGTATCAGTTGATATCAATTTACCACTTAAAAAGCCAATTATACTTGAGTGTGTATTCTGATACTTCATACATATCAAATTGTAAACAAGAAGTAAGATTGGTTACAAATACCTGATAACCTAAAGATGGAAAATATAAATCAAAACCCATTATGTTCCATGACTGGACATCATGCACTGGACATATCTGATGGCAATGACACACTATCTAATTTCTTGCTAGCCAAAAGGTAATGTCATTTCAAAACAAAAAGCAAGATACTGAGAATGTAAAATACTGTTGTTGCAATTACCTTTGATTTAAGGCCAAAAAGGGGAAGGTATATTATTGATAATTCTTTTATTGTGCTAGAAAGTTAGATATGACTAATGGCACGTTGTAAGTGAGACCAGTTACTATGTTCTAATGTAGGTGGTGCAAAGTTATCCACCTATTGGGATGCAGCCAACATATGAGTCCAAGTCTACCTGATATTATATATACCCTCTAAGTATCTTTTAATTCCTTGAAGATAGCAAAGGGAAGCGATATGTTTCTATTATGTACTGAGTATCTAACAGGAAAGGCCCCCACAACCTGTGATATTTATTCTATGTAGGGGATGGAATCTATGTTTGTCTCCCAGACAGGAAAACCAACTTGCAGTATATTTAGGTGCAGAAAACCAACTATAACCTGCACATAGTAAGCATGGAAACTGAAATTTGAGACAAATTTTAGCAAGTTGTAGCCACTAAGAACTTTAATAAAATCTGTTATGCTAAGTCTTTTATAAGTTATATGCATGCGACTACTATGTTTTAATTCTCTCTCTGTCCTCTTCCTCTCTCTCTCTCTTTCTCTCTCTCTCTCTCTCTCTCTCTCTCTCTCTCTCTCTCTCTCTCT
>NW_021604619.1:1263911-1264405 GCF_004785775.1 Grammomys surdaster
GAGAGGGAGAGGGAGAGGGAGAGGGAGAGGGAGAGGGAGAGGGAGAGAAATATAAGGGGCCAAACAGCCCCTTTTATAGTAAGCTAGGCCTACCTAGCTGTTGGTACATAACTGTTGGCCAGAGCATAGAGGGAATGCTAACAAGCATGATGCCTATATTTTATGGATAGTATCCACTTAGCAATGAGCACATACTGTATGAGAAACAGCTAGGGCCGTGCAATCAAAAAGGCATCTCCTGCAGGAGGACCAAATTGAGGACTGCCTGAGAGACTAAAGATTGCTGATACAGACAATGGCAGCCAATCTGGAACTACTGTTTAGAAGAGATACTTTCATGGCACCAATGAGGGTATTAAAGGAGCTTACAACAGCTTGCTACTGGAGTCTGTGCCATTGATTCCCAGGGAAGTCCAGATCACAGGCAATACACATACAATACATGTTCTTTTGGGTCTGGATAACCTCACTCAGGATATTCAAAAGCTTCATCT
>NW_021604619.1:1264505-1269449 GCF_004785775.1 Grammomys surdaster
GGAGAGGGAGAGGGAGAGGGAGAGGGAGAGGGAGAGAAATATTGAGCACTTATGAATGAATAGCACAAGTTCAATTATCTGGAAATCTCCAAGGTTTTCGTGAAATTCCATCCTGCATTTTTACTTCATTGATATTTCTTATCCGTTCCTCTGAAAGTTGAAGTTGACTTGGAAGATGGTGTTTTAGAGAACTAATATATTGTTTTATTAGTAAACTACACTCTGTCAAGGATGTGACAAGATTTTCACAATATTGTTGCTGTAGTTTGGATCACTGTCATTCAAAGCAGTCTTTGGACCAGAATTAATATCACTGGCTTACCTGAGAAGGTTGGAAATGCTGATTTCTAAACATCATTAGAAATGTAAAGAAATAAAATTTCTTGGGGTGAAGTAAAAACATCCGCAGATAAAAATACAAAAAAAAAAGCAACATATAACAAAAACTTTCAAGTAATCTGTATCCACCGCTTTAGATTTAAGGTCACTAGATTTGAGTAACATATATATTTTTAAATGAAGCATGCAACAAATCAAGCATGACTTTAAACAACTGTGCTATGGTTCACTTTCTTCGTCCTGTCATATGGGAGGAAATAATTAGATTTGATGATTAAATAAAAGTCCATGGGTAGATACACACAAGGGAGAATACTCACTGCACCAGTACTGTGTGCTCAGCACTGGCTCAGAAATGCATGCCCTGTAATTGGAGATATTTTCTAATGAGGTATTTTTCAAATGTAGATTTCTGATGTTATTGGCACTAATTGTTCCCCCGACTAATTTGGCTACATTTAGGGCACCCTATTCTTTTTATCTTCGTGGAGAAACTGGTCTACTTTGCTCCACTCATTATCAGAGGATTGTAACTCCCTTGATGCTCGAGAATGAGGATAGATGAACTTTTCCTTGCTAATCACAAGTTGTATTATCAGCAGGTGTGGGCGGTAGTTCTCTCTCCACAAAAAAGAAGGCCGGCGTCACAAAGATATATGAAGACTATCACAGGTAATTCATCAATGCCTCGAGAAACCAAGTTGATCAATTCCTATTTGCTTCTCAGAATACCCTCTCCTTTTTAATTTTCTTTCTTTTGAACTGTTGCAGTTTCCTAATATAATTTGAGACATATATCCTCATGAGTGTCTCCATAACATAAGAATAGTTCGCTATTTTTTCAATTCAATTGCTTTACAGAGAAATATCTTCCCATTTCCATTATTATTTTTTGTTGTGTAGCAGAAGAGAGTGGGTAAAGACATGAACTCCTGCAGTCCGATGGTATGGAAGCCCCTGTGTAGCTGAGGATGACCTTGTGTTTCTAAAACTCCTGCTCTACCATGCAACAGCATGCCCAAATTTCCATTTTTTGTTATCAAATTTTAATCATCCTCTCCTCAAAGAATATTAAGATTTCAGGCCTTTGACCTTTTGTGAACTTTTCATATAATCTGAATTGCTTCCAATATACTAAACAGCTCTCTTATGTGTGTTCCATATACATTTGTAAAACAATAAATATTTTATAATGACTTTAAACACTGAAATAAAAGATCTAATATAGACTACATATAATAACAAAATAATTTTGATTCTGTAGTCATGGAATTTAATGAATCAAACTGCACAATTTCTCCAAAACTCTTCTCTAAGGAAATTACCCACCACTGTATCCTAACTCTATAATCTCTTCCTTCCTTGATATTTTGCTTTAAAATGTATTTGGGATATATACTATTTATACATGACTGTTCACAGAACTGGTTAATAAAATCCTGACCTAATATAATCAAACCTCAGAGCAAAGGAATGACTATATGAGTAAAGTAAAAACATGCTTTGATCTGGAAAAAAAGTTGGGATGCAAAATAATAAACTCAAAACAAAGTATCAGTGAATGATTTCTATACCACCAAAGTGTAACTCACTGGAGTATTAAAGAATGAAGTTTCTGAAATTGTCACCTAGCCAAAGGGTTTGAATTATACTGAAAATTAGTTCAAACAGAGTGAAAAATAATTTCATTTTAAGAACAGACAGCAGGGTATCAATAAAGAATTACATTTCCAGAATAGCTGATGTAAAATCTGTTGAAATTTCTAGTCATTAAAATCGACTAGTTAAAACGCCTTTTAATTCTTTCTCATTATTTTCCAAGAATTAAAGTGATCTCATCATGAGAAAAATATTGGGTAGAAAATAAAAATATAAAAAGAAGGAATCACAGTAAGTCCATGTGTTACATATTTATATGAATAAAAATCAGGAGTCAACAAAAGTGTAGTTTTTCCATGTCAATTTCCAGGTCACATTTTGCTCATTACAATTCATGCATGATTCTAGAAACTATAGGATCAAACAGTTCCAAAGTCATGTTTGGATGCACTAACCATGCTATTATGACGCTACAAACTAACTACTGGCATGCCCTTTTACTTCTTCCTCCCAGCCCCCACCCCAATTGAAACGTGTGAAATACAGTTTTAATAAATTTTAAGAGGAGAAGTTGAACAGGAGTCCTCCTGCAACCAAAGTAGAGAGGCAGTGATTATTTTCCTGGATTGGGAAGCTCAGTGCTGTTCCAGTTTCCCCTGTATAACTGTTACTATCTCAAGCAGGCTTATCTCCAGAACCTATGAAGCCATTTCTCTGTGATATGGTAGACCTGATATAGAGTTCACATGTTAGTTGAGTACTTATAGATAACTCTTTTTCTTAAAGATAATATCTTTCAAGGACAGATCATTAGCAATCAAATTGTTACTCAATCTCTCTGACTTTCTTACTAGTAAATTTGAAGAAAGATCTGTCCTCGTGTACCTGAGGGGTTCATTCTTTTTCAACTTTTCTAACGTAATGTTAGAATTTATCAAGGTTCAGGTAAAGGGATAATTTAAATGTGAAAGCCAGGGATACGCATCTTTAGTACATTATCAAATAAATATGGTTCCAGATTGTTTTATGATAAAATAGTCATCTTTTATCACAGCACAAAAAGGATATCTATGTTTATCACTAAATGCTGTTGACTTTCATTTACTAAATGATAACACTCTATTTGGCTTTAAAATGTACATATTTAATTCCTAAGATAATTTTTATGGCTAATAAAAGAGACTCCCTTTGGATGGCAAATTAGGCATATATCCCTATGATATATTCAGAAGAATATAACTACATCATATTGTTATTGATATATGCATATAATTTCTTAAATTCATTTAATGTATTAATGGTAGAAATTTACCTTGGTACATGTTATATATTATTTTACATGCATTAATGTTTTGTAGCCTGTTTAATATATATAATTCAGTTTATTGTGTAACTTTTATTTTGTATAATCATTCTATCTAATGACAGGATATTAGCACTCACCTGTGCAAACTTTCAATGGTAAATATTAGGTATCATTAATCCTGCAGTGAACCTGCTTGCTCCTCTTGTTCAGAAGAGTGATATAGCAAAAGTCAGCAACTTGAGGTCTCCAGACAAAATTCTACCTCCCATCCAGACTGCACTTCCCACAAGCTAAGAAGAGTGATAGTAAGAGAGTCTACAGCTTGACACATGCTGGACAGGACACTTTCACTGGCAGTGTCTTCAGTCCTGATGAGTTATGTTTTAACAGAGGAAGTGGATAGAATAAGGATGTCTATGCCCTCATGGATGACCCTAATCCCATATGCATAGTCACAGCACCTATGGCGTCAACAGATTAAATAATAAATATATGACTAAATAAAAATACTGTGTCTGTGGTGTGTGTGTGTGGGTGTGTGTGTGTGTGTGTGCGTGTGCGTGTGTGTGTGTGTATGTGTATGTGACATGAAATTGGGAGAAAGATATGATGGGGTCCCTTGTGGAAACTAGCGGTGTGAGGAGTGTAACCAAGATACATACTACACACATATGCCAAAGAATAAATAAAAAATAAAAAATTCATTATGTCTGAATTCTATATAAATTGTCTGCTCAGAAGAGAGAGGGGAAGCTGTGATTGGGATGTAAAGTACATAAATAAACAATTTTTAAATAGTCTGTTCATAGGTAGACATATTCACTCAAAGTCACACCCATTTTTTACTTTCTGTAGCTGTTTTTACACTACAAATATGACAGACTGAAAGAGTTATTGCAGCAACTGTAAGACTTTCAAAGCCTAAAATATTTACTACTTGTCCCTTACAGAAAAAAAAAATTGTCACTGGCATGTAGGAGTCAGAAGATTAAATGATTATGTCAATGTAATGAGGTGTCGGTTTGACAGAGTGGGTGACCTGGTGAAAATACTTGGAGACGCATGAGTTTCATTATAGTGTCCGTGAGTGGGTTATGTCACAGTTTGGATGAGTGAATTACATCACATTGTCAACGTGTGTATATTATATTACAATTTGCTGTGTGTATTATGTCACAGTGTAGCCTTACACAAGACAGCTGTCTTCAAAGTGCAGGGTGTTTGTTTTGCTTTGTGTTTTGGTATTGAGAATTGTCGTTCAACCTAGTTGTAAATGATATCTCCCAATCATTTCTCTACTTTTTCCAAAACTGCTTTCTCATATGATGGAGCTCCATTCCTGAGCTTGTAGTACTGCATCTTACTCATGCCTGTTACCAACTTAACAAGAACCCCGGAAGTCTAATGAAGGCAGTGAGGAACCTGGTCTTAGGAAATCACCCAATCCATTGTGAAAGACTTAGGACACCAAATCTAAATCAGAGGCCAATCGCATGTGTTTAATTTCCGTCTAAACGTTAGGTATTGTACTTATCCTTCCAAGAATTTTTGGCCCCATCCCTCCAGCCCAGTCCCTACAAACAGAACAGCCATGAGTTCAGCTAGGTCCATCCAAGTGTTCAATTGGATCCATCCACCTATCTGACTCCCTCTCTTTCCTTTCCTTTCCTTTCCTTTCCTTTCCTTTCCTTTCCTTTCCT